>NC_041220.1:127231264-127373722 GCF_002837175.3 Physeter macrocephalus
TTCACTATCATTATTCTGAATTCTTTTTCTGGAAGGTTGCCTATCTCCACTTCATTTAGTTGTTTTTCTGGGGTTTTATCTTGTTCCATCATCTGGTACATAGCCCTCTGCCTTTTCATCTTGTCTATCTTTCTGTGAATGTGGTTTTTGTTTCACAGGCTGCAGGATTGTAGTTATTCTTGCTTCTGCTGTCTGCCCTTTCTGGTCTTGTTTATTATTTTGACTTAAAATGATAGAGAAAATTTTAATCATGCTAATAAAAATTAGCAGTGTCATGGCTCTAGCACAAAAAATTAAGGAAGTATTCCTCTAGTGTTTGAATCTATTATCTAGTTCAGCAAATAAGTTGCTCAAGTCATTGACTAAGGAGTGAGGTTCCCAGATGTGCATCTTTGCTGTTTCACTTTCATTTGACTTATTAACATAAATGAAAACATCATCCAACATTCATGTTGAACCACACTTTTTGTCAGTCACCACCGTACGTTGGGTACTAGTTTGGCAAATTCAATGAAAGCATTCTGAGAGAATCACTTGGCTACCTGGACTTTACAATTACTTTATTATTTTGTAAATTGTTTGCTATGATCCTTTATATTAGTAAAACTTAGAATAAGTTTATGTATGTATGTATAGCATGCAAGTATGTAGAAATGTATGTGTATATAAAAATGCATACACTACTTTTAGGATATTCAGTTAAGCACCCACAGATGCTTTGCAATGCCCCAGCAAAATATCCTTACTCTGTGTTGGTGGAAAGGACAGGAAAAATGAAGGTTTAGCAACTTGAATACAGGGAGCAGTAACTGGAGACACAGCGAGGCCTCAGAATTAATGAGAAAATACTTTGAGATAATATATTTGAATTCAAGGTACTTGCATTCCTAGTTTTCCTCCCTGGCTTTTCCCACACCAATCAATCTCAGCTGGTCCTGAAAGAACAATCCTTATTCAGAGGTACCATTTTCTGAAAAGAATGAGCATGGAATTTATACACAGATATTGAAGACAAAAGAAAGAGGAACAGGAGCTAATCCATGTAAAGTGGCGTGTAGAAAGTACTCAACAAGTTAATATTGTTATTATTATTATTCTATAAGGTAGGTGATTAATTCACATGGGAATAAGGATTATGCCCACAAGCAGAAAAACCATTTCAAGACAGTATTACTTTTGTGAAATGAGAGGTCAAGAAGAAAAATAATAACCCAAAGAAGAAAAAGTTAGGAAGGAAAGAAAGTGTTCTCAGAGAATTTGAGAATTTTGGACCAAGCTAAGCTGTTTGAGTATATAGTACACAGATCATCTCAGAGATGAACGAATGCAAGGAATAGAATACCTATGCGTCTTTCTTTGAAAATGTACACAATAGTGAAATCTTAACTATATATATATATATATATATATATATATATATATATATACACACACAAATCCCTTGATCTGAAATCAGAGAAGATGGTCTCATTTCTAATGCTTATGGATATTAAAATCAAACAAACATATAATATATCTGGGCACAAATAAAGCCTCAATAAATTCTGTAAACTAGAAAGAGTGCATAATATTGTAATAGATCATAATGCACTGAAACTAGAAATTTATTACAAAAGTAAAATTAAAAAATCCCAGTCATCTAGAATTAAAAGCAACAATAACAACAAAAGAAACTCTCAATTTTTAGGTCAAAGAGAAAAATCAGAATTGAAGTCACAGAGCATGTAGAAAATAACAATAATAAAAACATGGCACAAGAGGACATATGTTATAGAGCTGAAGCCATGCTCAGGAGAAAATTCATGGCCTTGAGCACAAATGAAAAAGTCTTTTAACAGAATAAGTTTGGAAAAGACTGGCAAAACTATCTTATGAAAGCAGAAGTAAAGATTTAATTAAAATAACAGCAAAATTAATAAATTAGAATACAGAAAAACAGAACTAATGCATAAGTGAATCTCCCAATAACACAGAAAAAATCACTAGTTAACCTAATTAAAAAGAAGAAAGGAGACAGTAAAAACACAAAATTAGAAACCAAAGCAAAAATAAGATACAGAGGAAATTATGGGAAATGTTTCAGGTTTTTCTTTTAACAAATACATTTGAAAACCTGGAGACATGGATGATTTTCTAGAAAAGTATATGACCAAAATTGATTTCAGATGAAAGAGAAAACTCAAACAGAACAATTACAAAGAAGAAAATGAAAAAGAATTGAAAGTGCTATCCTTTTAGAAAAGGTCAAGGCTCATAGTATTTTAAATGTGAATCATTCAGATCTTGAGAAAAGATATCAAAGCTCCCTTATACATTGTTTGGAACTGAGTAGAAAAATGTTTCCATTTTATTTTTGCAAAACTACCACACTTTGAAACAAGATCCTGAAAAAAGGAGATTTCATACCTAGCTTACTAAACTGGAAATGACCCAAAGTAAAGTTAAATGCTGGTGGAATATTATGTAGTCACTAAAAATGAAAATGTATAGCTATCTTTATGTAGATATGGAAGGAACTTCAAATTTCAATATATTATTAAATAAAAAAGGAAAGCTCAGAACTGTGTAAATAATATGTGTCCATTTGAATAAAAATATGTATAGATTTATGATGGAACATTTGTTGAAGAAATTGTTGATAGTGGTAAGTGACACTAGGAGTGGGAGAAACTATCAGTTTTTTTTTTTTTTTTTCTGTGGTATGCGGGCCTCCTTCTGTTGTGGCCTCTCCCGTCGCGGAGCACAGGCTCCGGACCCACAGGCTCAGCGGCCATGGCTCACGGGCCCAGCTGCTCCGCAGCATGTGGGATCCTCCCAGACCGGGGCGCGAACCCGGTTACCCTGCATGGGCAGGCGGACGCGCAACCACTGTGCCACCTCCGCAGCATGTGGGATCCTCCCAGACCGGGGCGCGAACCCGGTTCCCCTGCATGGGCAGGCGGACGCGCAATCACTGTGCCACCAGGGAAGCCCCTATCAGTTTTCATTGTATCCCCCTTTTGTATACCTTCTTTATCGCATTCATTAAATCACTCATCTTATTCTTAACAACAAAATAGAATTTGCATAGTCAGTAAATTGCCCTGCTACTATTCTTAGATTATACAACTGGCCTAGAATTGCAGACATGACATTTCTTTTACCAATGTGTTTTCACAAGATAGCATATCAAATAAGATTTTTTCCTTTCATTCTTTTTCTTTTTTTTATAGTTTTAAATTTATTTATTTAATTTTAGCTGTGTTGGGTCTTTGTTTCTGTGCGAGGGCTTTCTCTAGTTGCGGCAAGTGGGGGGCCACTCTTCATCGCAGTGCGCGGGCCTCTCACTATCGCAGCCTCTCTTGTTGCGGAGCACAGGCTCCAGACGTGCAGGCTCAGTAGTTGTGGCTCACGGGCCTAGTTGCTCTGCAGCATGTGGGATCCTCCCAGACCAGGGCTCGAACCCGTGTCCCCTGCATTGGCAGGCAGATTCTGAACCACCGAGCCCCCAGGGAAGCCCCGCCTTTCATTCTTTATTAATTGCAATTTCCAAGTGCAATCCCTGCTCAATATTCCATGGAAAACTTGACCTTTCAACCAAGGCATGAGATTTTGAGTGCACTTAACTGAGCTTTATCAGAAATTTTCATTATTTTAAAGGGATATTACGCATTTAATTTTCATCACATATTTCCAGTTTTCTTCTTAGCTATTTAAGGAGAGTAACTGTTATACTGTCCTCTAGAACAAAACAGCATCAAGAGGTCTTGCTCTTTTTTTTTCCTTAGTAAGTGAGGATTCTTGACCTTCCTTTAACACTTCAGTAGCACAGAGTTACTGAAAATCTTAGTTATCTGGCAACTATACATTATGTTAACCTTTTAGGCTGGTGTGTTTTTTCAGTCTGATGGGTACTATGTGAAATGCATCAGGGAAAATTTATAGAGGAGGTTCAGTACTCCTGCAGGAAGCCATGGAAGCAGATGCCATCTGCTAATAACAGCATCTTCAGGGAGATGATTTTGCTTTTCATGAAGAAAGAATGTTTTGAACTGTTGTATGGGAATTTCAGCGCCTGCAACGTCCCAGGTGTTGCACTATGAATCGTTGGATTAAATGGTGTACAAGCAATAGGAATTCTAGTAGACAGAAAGCACAAAAGGCCAAGAAGTTATTGTAAAAGTCTTAGGCTAATGGCAAAATTTCGTTATTAGTTAAGGATTTTGGATTCACGTGTTGCCAAGGTGGTCCTAGACCTGATGCCTATTTTGGTGTCTTTTCAAAGGAAGATTTGGATATATGATATCTGGATATTAAAATTTGTCCTACCTTGCTACATTTTTCCAGCTGACACCAGCTCTAGAACTCAGATATATATTCTTTTGGGGTTATAAATGACCATTGGAGCAAAATGGAGGAATCCTCTTAGTTTTAGTCTGGGGATGCTTCCGAGGTCCAGAACTCTTTTCCAGCATTCTTGAGCCCTGGCTAATGAAGTGCTAATGGGGTGTTAGTACTGGCTACTAGACCAAGGCATCCAAGAGATAGGAGAGTAAACACTCTTTGAAGTGTGTGCCTAATCCTTTGAAAGTGGGAAGATAAGCACTGTTCCTGTCTTAGATATCCTTGGTTTGATGTCCTACACCCTATGGCATAGATACATTTGCTCTTTTTGGGTAGTACTTCTGGAAGAAACTGCATTAGAGGAGTGGTTCCAGGGCTTGGCTGTCTGATGTTTGATCTGGCTAACAGTGCCTCACATAGGAGACATCTAAATAATTGTTAACTGGTTTAGGTGGTTTTTCTAATTCTATGCCCCCAAGAGAAAAATAAAAATATAAGATATGTCAAACCTGGGGAACATAAGCACAAATGCCACTAAACTTTTTCCTCTTTGATTTCCTCTCACTCTCCCTTTTCCTCTTCAATAAACAAGGTCAGAACTCTCTTACTGGCCTTGTAATCCCCAGTTCCCAGCATGGTAGTTTCTAAACATAAGTACTGACTCTGTTTAATTAATACACGTGAACGAATTGGTTTATTACATGGACTAAAACCCCGAAGAAGATGCTCTACTGCATGATTCTTAAGGCTAAAAAGGTTCTCAACTTAGCAGAAAACCAAATATAAGAAAGCTGTATATAGGACAATACAGTACTTTTTAACCTTTAAATGTTTAGATCTTATACGTATTTTGTTAAGTTTATGCCCAAGCGTTTCATTTTCTGGGGGGTAAATGGTATTTTGTTTTTAATTTCAAATTCCATTGTTTATTGCTAGTATATAAGAAAGTGATTGACTTTAGTATATTAACCTTGTACCCTGCAACCTTTCTATAATTGCTTATTATAGTTCCAAGAGTTTTTCTGTCAATTCTTTCAGACTTACTACATAAACAGTCATGTCATTTAAGAACAAAGACAGTTAACTTCTTTCTTCCTAATCAGTATGTCTTTTATTTCCTCTTCTTGTCTTATTTCATTGGCTATAACTTCCAGTATAATGATGAAAGGAGTGGCAAGAGCCGATATCCTTGCCTTATTCCTGATCATAGTGGGAAGCTTCCAGTTTCTCTGTTAAATATGTTAGCTGTAAGTTTTTTGTAGATGTTCTTTATATTAAGTTGAGGAGATTCTCTTATATCCATAGTTTACTGAGAGTTTTTGTCATGAATGGGTGTTGGATTTTGTCAAATGCTCCATCTATTAATATGATTATGTGATTTTTCTTTTTTAGCTTGTTTATGTGATATATTACATTAATTAATTTTTGAATGTTGAACAAGCTTTGCATACGTGGGATAAATTCCAGTTGGTTACAGTATATAATTTTTTCATACATTATTGGATTTAATTTGCTAATATTTGTTGAGGATTTTTATATATATGTTCATAAGAGATATCGTTCTGCGGTTTTATTGCAGTGTCTTTGTTTTTGGTATTAAGGTAATGCCGACCTCATAAAATGAGTTAGGAAGTATTCCCTTTGCTTCTGTTTCTTGGGAGAGATTGTGGAGAATTGGTATTATTTCTTTCTTAACTGTTTGGTAGAATTCACCATTTGGGCCTGGTACTTTCTCTTTTGGAAGGTTATTAATTATTGATTCAATTTCTTTAATAGATATAGGCACAGTCAGATTGCCTATTTCTTCTAATGTGAGTTTGGCAGATTGTATCTTTCAAGGTATTGATCCGTTTCATCTAGGTTATCAAATTTGCAGGCATAGATTTGTTCACAGTATCCCTTTATTATCCTTTTAATATCTATGGGATCTGTAATGATGTCTCCTCTTTCATTTTTGTATTAGTAATTGTTGTTTTCTCTCTTTTTTCTTAGTTATTCTGATTAGAGGCTTATCAATTTTATTGATATTTTCGAAGAACCAGGTTTTGGTTTCACTAATTTTCTCTGCTGATTTACTGTTTTCAATTTCATTGATTTCAGCTCTAATTTTTGTTGTTTCTTTTCTTCTTCTGCTTAATTTAGATTTAATTTGCTTTTCTTTTTCTAGTTTCCTAAGGTGGAAACTTAGTTTTTTGAGTTTAGATCTTTCTTCTTTTCTTTAATTTCCCTCTAAGCACTGTTTTCACTGCATTACACAAATTTTGAGGTTTTGTTTTCATTTTCATTTAGTTAAAAATATTTTTCAGTTTTCTTGAGATTTCTTCTTTGACCTGTGTGTTATTTAGGAGTGTGTTGTTTAATCTCCAAGTATTTGGGGAGTTTCCAGCTACCTTTCTGTTAAATGTTTTTAGTCTAAGCCATAATCAATCTGGATTCTTTTCTCTACTTCCCCCATGTACCTTTGCGTGCGGAGCAGAATGTTGCCGTACATTTTTCCAGGTATCTTTCGGATGAATCCATCTGAATGACCCATGGTACCTCATAGCTAACAAGCTTCAATCAACTTATTTTCTCCTTACCTCAAACAGTTCTACCTCTATTATGCTCAGGATATACTTTACTGGCAATTCTGTACCCCCGCCTCCAAGTCAGAAACCTGGAGATCCTCCCAAGTTCTTGAGAGCAAGAAGCCTCACACGTGCAATTGGTAATCAAGATTTATCAGTTAAATATTTGAAACATTTCTTTATCCCTTTCTCTCAATTCCAATTTTCACTAAGTTCCAGTACCCCCATCTCTTACTTGAATTACTGGAGTAGTATCCTAATTCATCTTCCTGCTTTTAGCTTTATTTCTCCCATCCATCTTGCACTGATTTGCCAGAGTAATTACATATGTATGTAATTTACACAACATTAATTCTAACATTACAACATTAATTATAACATTAATATAGTATTAAATACAGATAACATAAATATCCATCCATTTAATACATGTATACATATATGTATAATACACATATGTACATACATTTACTTTGTTTAAACTTCTTCAGTAGCTTAAAATTCTTTCTCATGCCTAGAGGATAAAGTATAAATCCCTCTCCAGAACATATTTAAATCTTTTAATTTGACTCTGTAAATTCTGGCTCTTGCCTTCATTCCAAGAAATTTGGTTACTGTTCTGTAGGAAAAAGGCAAGCAAGCATTCTTCTAGATGCTCCTCATAAGTGACCGTCCTGTGAGTTCTCCCTAGATTGTTTCTCTCTCCCTCTCCTCCATTTAAATGCCCACTCCCTTGTTTGTCCACATTTCCTTTCCCCACTCCTTCAGTGCCTCTCCCATTTCACTCATTAGAGGTGCCCCTCCCCCCCCAACTGTGAGCTCCTTAAAGGTAAGGACTGTATTTTGTTTCTGTTTGTTTGTCTTAACCCAGAACCTTGCCTTTAGTGGGTACTCAGCAAATGTTTGTTGAATGAAGGTTGAATATGGCAGAGCTTTGTAAGAATATGGTGAAGCCCTCATCATGTCTTCATTAAACGTGAGCCAAAGGAAGGGAGAGTGTAGATTGTTACAATTAGAGTGGAAATAAGCTAGAGAGAAGTTCCAGTCTCATCCAGGTCCCTGGGGACACATAGTCGATGTCTGTCAATGAATATTGTTTAAAACCTGATGTATATAAATCTTTATTATATTTCTCAGGGATTTCCCCCAGAGCTATAAACACTTATGTATTGTTAAACCGATCCTTATTCCCAAAGAAGAATGCCAATTTGTATTCTAATTGTTTGGAATTGTGGTCTCTGTTTACTTCATTCAGTACTTTTGGTGCTTTTTGATATTTCAGTTGGCAGAATCTCAAAATATCAATGAAACCTTTCCTTGGCCATGTCAACAACTCGTACTTTCTTCCTGACCCTCCCATTCCCTCTGCCTTTTGTTTTCCCTCTGTTTGGTACTTCGGTCGGTAGCATTTCCTTATATCAGGTCTGTGTAGGTTTGCATCCACCTCCTCTAGACTATGAGTTCCAGAGGACAGTCATGCTGTCATTTCATGAGTTTTCTCCCGCAGGGCCTAGTAAAGTGACTTGCATAATATAGATGGTCAGTAACTATTGGGTGAATGTATAAATTAATACTGACAATGGTCTAATAAAGTCTTTTTTTTTAAACTTCTTTATTGGAGTAAAATTACAATGGTGTATTAGTTTCTGCTTTATAACAAAATGAATCAGCTATACATATACATATATCCCCGTATCTCCTCCCTCTTGTGTCTCCCTATCCTACCTCTCTAGGTGGTCACAGAGCACCGAGCTGATGTCCCTGTGCTATGCGGCTGCTTCCCACTAGCTATCTATTTTACATTTGGTAGTATAGATAAGTCCATGCCACTCTCTCACTTTGTCCCAGCTCACCCTTCCCCCTCCCCTTGTCCTCAAGTTCATTCTCTACGTCTGTGTCTTTCTAATAAAAGTCTTTCTAGGTGGACACATAGTGACTTCAAGAGCAATTCAGAGATATTCTTGTTTGAAAAGATTTGAGGAGGTGCTGTTGTTTAGATATTACATCATCTAAAGACTCAATTTCCTATGGCAACCAATGCAGGGTTAAGAGCACATTCTGTGCAGCTTGGCAATTTGAGGGAAGCCACAGCTGGAGAGGGCAAGGGAACCACTGTTGGGAGGGGGCAGTGGAACGAGATAGGAAATCCTGCCCACTTGTACTCCTGGAAGGAGTGGGGCAATGGAGGGAGGGATAGGGAGAAGGCTACTGTGGCAAAGAACTCAACTCGCCAGGCACTCGGAGCTAGCCACAGCGTTTGTGTGGGAAGGGTAATTTCTGATAAAAATAGAGGAGGACTTTTTTTTTTTTCAGTTCAAGCACCTTAAAAGCAACTGTGGGAAGTTTTAATCACAGGGTGGTTCTTTCTTTTCTGGAAGAAGAAAAAGACATTTCACTTTTAAATTCAGGGGGTTGAAATGATTGTGTCATTTCAGCTAGAGTAGACCATGTCAACAAGCGGACATGTTTTCATTGTGGAAAGTATGACCTGAAGATGTAACATTTTAAATTTAAAAAAGCAAATAATTTCTGTTGTGGGTTTTCTTTCTCCACAGAAACACTTAGAACTTAGCTGCATTTAGAAGTAAAAAGTAAAAATA
This sequence comes from Physeter macrocephalus, assembly GCF_002837175.3. NCBI lineage: Eukaryota > Metazoa > Chordata > Mammalia > Artiodactyla > Physeteridae > Physeter > Physeter macrocephalus. The sequence goes on from NC_041220.1 coordinate 127,240,755, forward strand.
TCAGGCACCATATTCACCACTGTTTTAGAAATAGAAGTCTTATTATGTGGGCTGGGTTTCTTAATATGGTTAAGATACACTGAAAAGAGAACAAAGGTTGTCCCATAGGAGAGGTATGGTGAAAGATTAGCCTACAAGTTTGTTCAAATATTTAGGCAGTGATTATGGGAGTTATCAGATAAAAAGAGGAGCTGACTACATGGGAAGGTCCTTGATTTCCAGTTCAATGCCTTATTTATCACTAAAACACCCTCTATTGTACCTATTAGACATTTGACAAAGACTTGAATGAATTTTAAGATGTTTGGAATATAAGTATGCATTAATCATTTAATGATATCATCAGCCACCAACAAGTATTAGTAATGATAATAAAGGTATTATTATTCATTAAAAGGATTAATATAGACATCAGAAGTTTGAAAATAATGAGTTATGGACTTTTCTTCTTAAAATCAACATTATTCCATGTTTGAATTAAACTGTAGTTCGTGTAATATAACAATATTCAGGACACTGTCCTTTTATAGGGAAATCAGACCAATAGCCGGATGAACTCTGCTCAAATATGACTAACATTCAGAACCATGAAGCTGTTGAGGTTATTAGCTCTGAATAAAGAGTGTTGAATAAATAAACTCCTGGTCAGAGTAATTGGTTACTCTCTTTATTTAGCCAATTGAAAGATAAAGCTAATTAGATATTTATTTTACTGACAGGAGACCTTCTCCAAAGTGATTTTTCCACTTGCTCTGTCATAAATTTAAGCAAATTCCTTTCTGTTGTAGCTGGACCTCGCATGCATGTCATTATTTTTTTTAGATGGGAGGATATGTCTGTGTACATAAAGTAAGGTGTATTGTTTATAGCTTCTTCCTAGATGTGCAAAATTGTTTTTTCCCTGTGGAATTTTCATTTACAGACCAGGATGGTTTGTTATTAACAAGTTATTTATGCTTGGAGCATGGTGGAAAAGAGCACAGATGTCAAATGTTTTTTTAACATAGATATTCTGAAGAGAATTAAAATTAGTGGTTTTCTCTTTTCATGACATATGTGTTCAGGGAAGCCTTTTTGGGGGTTATTATTTGGGGTTGGATTGCTTCAGTAAATGCATGGTTTCTACCTGGAGTTTTTCTCTTTGGTAGAGCAACCCCTTTCCACTCAGGGGACCTGGATTCTGACCCCTGGATTCCAATTCCAGTCCTGCCATTTATTACCTGCATGGCTTTCATTTAGCGACTCTGCTACTCAACTTCTCTGAGCCTCAGCTTCCTCATTTGTAAAATGGGAAAAATAGTAGAAGGTCTGTTTGAGGATTTAATGAGATGCGATTAAGGCCCTTAGCAGGGTAGCCAGAGTAGCACGTTGTAACACTCACTGAAGATGGTTGACTATTATAGCTGGAGTTTGTATTTCCTCTTTTTTGTTCAGTCATCCTTCTTCTTCTTATGTTTTTCTTTTTCTCAGATCAACACTGTCACTCAACTTTCCCAAATATACTTGTTTTCACTTTTCTGATTAATTTATTTTTCTATACATGGATATAGAGCATAGCCTATAAAATAGTTGGACTGGTTTCCACGTGAAGATTTTGGAATAGATCTCATTGTAATTACACCTCCTACAATATGTATAGAAATCACTTATTTAAGCATCAAAACGATATTTTACGTGTGGAACAGACTCTCTTACCATGATTTGTATGTCCATCTATGTGTTCGTGGATATTCACCATCTCACACTAGCACATTTGGATGCGTGTCTCTACACGTGTCTGCTCCTATACTCCTGCTTAATCTTTATTTCTCTGGTTTCTAGCTATGGCTATATTTCCCCTTGCCTTGTATTAGAATTAACATTTCTTCTAATGTTGCTTCTTTGTGACGCTCATTCACTTTTTATTCTGTGTCCCAAATACCCTATGTTCAATCCAATGAGGCTGCAAAGGGAACAGAGTTAACATTAATTCAGGGATGGCGGCAGGAAGAGAAAGAACAAGCTGGTACCTCTTCGCCCCCTTCACCTCCACCACTTTCGGAGGTGGTAGATTCACGACGGTCCTGTGTGTGGTGACAAGGGAGGGACAGTGAAGGGACTAGAGGAGTTTTGTTTCCCAGGTGCTTCCCGATACCCTCTGGATAATATCCAAGCTCCACAGTGTGGGTCACACGTTCTCTGAGGTCTGGCCCCTTGCAGCCTCTTCAGCCTTATATTTAAAAATGTATACTCTGGTATACTTTAACATTTATATACACTGGTAGTACTAAATGGTTAGCAGTTGCCCACACATCCCACCCTCTTCTGAAAGTATGTGTCTTTGCTCACGCTTTCATAACTTGGAATGGTCCTCTGCTCATCTGCATCTTGCTGACTGCACATCTCCAGCCCATCCTTCAAAGCCCAGCCTGGGGATTGTCTCCTCCCGGAAGCCTTCCGGGACAGCCTTTCCCTTCTTCATACTGGACCAAGTGCCCGCCTTTTGCATGGATGCCACTGCACCCTGGACATAACGGTCATTATTTCCTCCCTGACTTTGGAATAATTTATTCATGGGTCTGTTTTCTCTGCTGGACTAAATTCCATGACAGCAGGGACCAGAGAGTGTTCATTTGTGAATACGATCTCCCCTCTGTGTAGCACAGTGCCTGGTGCAGTATATGCGGGCCAGAGTTATTTGCAGAGCTCTTACACTGACCTCACTGGGATCCTTGGGGATGGAGGTAGTGATGAGCTAACCCATACTTCCTTTCATGGGCTTGCCTAACTGTGGCCTCAACACTGGAATTCCTTCCAGACTACCGAACTGGCTGGATAACCTAACTTTTCTCCGATTTGTTGTATTATTCCAGAAGTGACTATGTTTTTCCTACTTTGAATTCGTATCTTTACATTATTTGCAGACTTTTTTCTTACGTTCTAACATAACTTTTTTGCCAACAACATGTATTTCCCATTTAGTCATTTCTTCTACGGGACACTTATTAAGATGACGGACCCTCTAAACGCGGGAGACAAATGCCTATGAAATGCCTGAAACAAAATGAGCTATGTGGCAGATTTTCTCCTAGAAGAAACCCGTAGGCACATAATAGGATGCCTCTCAGTACAAAAACAAACAAGCAATTACCTGAGCTGCTTCCTGTGGGAAACTCAGCACCCTACCACCCATGGTGATGACTCCTGTGATTTTTTTTGGAGGGGTTGCATCATTCTAAGGAAATTCATTTATATGTTTCTCATGCACATTCATCTAGACAAACTATATGTCTTTGTGGAATTTATTTTCATCTTTCTCCTTTGCTTCTTTGGTTTTTAAAAAATAAATATTAAAGATGCAGTTTTGAAAGGCAATACAAAACACTGAATGGTAGTTGTCACAGGTTTGATAAGTGAGGAGAGAACTGTGGGTTCAAGAAACATCTGGAATGTTTGTGATGTGGTAGTTGCCTGCATTGTCTTCTGGGCTTCGACATTAATCAATGACTTCTAGAATTTAATTGCGTCAGGATATATTTAAATTGAAGATGTTTATTGTTATTAGTCTGGTTCAAATCATATTTAATGACTATGCTCTTGTTTTTCTTTTTGTATTATGATAGCTCTTCCTTTCTTATATTAAACTAATGTTTTCAAGAATACTTAAGAATGGAACCTTGGAATAAGTCATATTTGGAAGTATCAGTGAGAATAGGTCTTGCAAATTCCTCAAGTGAAATAATGGTACATCCAGACCCAGTAGATAAAAATCTACTGTGTGAATTGATATAATTCATTATACTTTTTAGAGTGATAAGAGTCCTGATTTTGTATTTTTTCCACTTTCTATTAGATAAAGTACTAGTCATTCTTTAGTAGTTTGTATCCCTTGGAAATTCCAGTTCAAATTTTGGCATTAGCTTCTTCATGTTAAGAGAATTATCAATTCATCTTGAACTTTCTGTAGAAATTTATTTGAATTAAAAATCCTCAAATTTTACTTTTCCCTGAAAACTGATGTATTTGTTATTTTCGTAATGGCAGTTTAATCAATAGTTTCATGAATTTTAAGTTTAAGAAGGAATTACTAACTTCAAAAAGTAGATATACATAAAATTTTAGATATATGGATTAGAGACAAATTGTGAAATATTATTCCTTTTCCATCCTGAACTAACTATAAGATTTTGATAAAGTCTTTATGTTTCATTCCATAAACAATATTATTTCAGGTAGCTACGGAAAACTATTTTACTAATGCTAAGAAGAAAACACTTTAAGGGGTCTGTGATTATTATTATTCTCTAGAATATGGTTTGTTTCTCATTCCTTCTTGGTGTTCGATGGTAGAAATAAAGTGAGATTCTTTGACTATGAGGCTGGATCCTAACAAAGACTCATTTTCTGCCCACTGCTTATAGACTTTAATAGACAACATTTTACTTGGAGAGCTGGGGTCTGATCGAGAGGGGCTGTTCGAAAATAGCCACTTTGAATTTAAAGTTGGAGATTGTTGGGTTGGCATTTCTGCCCCCTTTGGTTTCGTATCTGAAAGCAGTTCCACATTTCTTCATCAGGAAGTCAGGCTGACTTGTGATGAAAGATGATGAAGACAAATCCTAAACAGGGCTTCCTGTTTGTTTAAACCTCCAACCCAAGAGAAAATCGCTTCCAGTTTCCCTGTACAATCATGGTAATATATTTTCTTTTTAGATTGTTAGCAGACTGTTCAGTTTGTACTTGGCATTTCAATCATAGTGAAAGAGGTGAAATCCAAAAGACTCAGTGAATTCTCATTAGGAATCTAAAATTGGATGACCTTTGCAATTAACCTCTGCTTCTTGTCCTTTTCTCATTTCTAACATATTTTTCATATGTATTGATTATCTGCTCTATGGACAGGTTTGAAATAGTTACTATGATGGATATAAAAGAAGAAAATACAGCTTCTGTCCTCAGAGCTAACACTTATTAAAAAAATCAGGTTAGAATACAGATATAAATCTAAATTTAAAGATGGTAACTCTTTGAAAGAATGATTAGATTGTTCTCCTTCTAAGATGAGTGCTTTTGCAAAGTGAGATTTTTAATTTTGTGAATGATCTTTTGAAAATAAAAATGTAGGGAAGAAAAGAAGAGGAGTTGGGGAAGAGTACAAAAGTTTTGGAGAAAGACTCAGTTGTTTTTCTTAGAATCCCAGGACATCCAAATCATGTTTGAGCAGTGGATTAAAAAATAGGAAATTGATCTCAGCTTTATTTATGCAGGAAAAATTTGATTTAAAGAGTTAGCTAAGGATCATTATTATATCTTAGGAACTAATTTGACTGTTACTAACTTTTTCTAATATTCTTTATATGATAGCTTTATGACCAGTATTAGACATGTTTTTAAAAAGGAGGAATGGCAAGATTTGACACCTAGAATAATTGATTTTCAGAAGATGAAATTATGTTAAAATAGTAATGTAAGTTCTATAAATAATACAAATGATCATGATACTCTTAATGTCAATTACCCTAACTTATACTAATAGCTAATATGTATTGATCATCTACTTCACTTTATTTTGCTAAACGCTCTACTTGCATTTCCTCATTTACCCTATGGTATAGGTGGAATGCATCTTATAGAAGAAGAAATTGGGACAAAGGTTATGAAATTTTTCCATAATCAACTTCAGTGTCCGTGCTTTAAACTTCTGCTCAAGTCTTCACTTCCAAGGAACATTTTGATTTCTTCCTTGCTTTCCAAACTTTCATCCGCTTTCATTTCTTTTTCCTTTTCTAATTTCTATCATCTAATTTACTCTCTTGATTTCTTCACTCCCCTTTCACTTTCTCATAACACATCCCTGATCTGTCATGGATTTTCTCATTTGACAAATGGTTCACTGAATACTTCTGTTGATGTTGTACTCAAAATGAAGTGCACGGATGATAGCATTTATCACTTTTACAGTCTAATATAGATATAAATATTCAAAAATATTCAAAAATACATGGATACATGTATTTTGTTTGATTAGAAACTGAAGTAAATATCAACTGAAGCCTGACATAACCCTTGTCCATAAGAGGGGCAGAAAGGATATGAAGAAATAAAACACTTATTCCTCAAAGCATTTGTCTGTACGTACACACACACGCACACACACTCACACACACACACTCTCACACACACACACACACACACACACACACACAACTGTTTTTCCTGGGAAACAAATGATAGAGGTTCTGTCCGTAAAAGGTGGGCAGCATGTTTGGTCATATTGTAAAGAAGCCCAGCAAATTCTACCTACCACAAGTTAACTGTCTATTAAAACAAAAGGGTTCCATGTTCTTTTCCATCAACTCGTGTCAATCTCTGACATCTACTGTGGCAGAAATGGTCTGAATTTTTAGCTTACTGAGATGTACAGATATTCTATCAGAAAAGTCTCTTTAGAACATGGCACTGTCTTTACAATTTGGAGTGCTGATGTAACTTGGTCATAGTCAATTACTCAGACCTTTAAACTAAGATGTTCTGTAGGAAACCCATTGTCACTTATGATGATCATTATTTTCAAATGGAACCATGATCAGGATGAAGGCCAGGTTGCCAATGAAACAAATGTGCTGGGTTACAATTTCATTGGGAAATGTTGCTCTGCCCGGGGGCACAGGTAATTCAAAAGATGAATTGCCCTGATCAGACAAAAGAAAATCTCAAAAAAATCTCAAAAAAATTGCTCTATATATTTCCTAGTGCTTCCAAAGCCTTGTTATTTTAATGATTACATAACAATTTGGCATACATGAATTCTCTGACAAGGTCCAGAATCTCAAACTGTAAAAATACTTTAGCTCAGAATCCCCTGTGAAACAGATCGGCAGAGCAAGTGTTTTCGTATCATGCCTGACCCTGGCCACTTAGTCATTAATGATTTTGCTCAATATGGAATTCTGAGCCTAATGATTTCCCTCCTGGCGATCTGAATAATTTACCTAAAGAGGTTAAAAAATGAACAGGAATGTTTCTTAATTGAACAGTAAGCAATATTTACTGCCATATGTTCGTTACAAATGATGAAGTGGTTTGTTTTTTTTTTTTTGACCTAGGTTCTGTTGTCTTTCCTGGACAGTGTATGAGTCAAGGATGGGGTGGGACCTCATGAGTGGGATTATAAGCCATTGCCATGAAGTTATTAGAATATGGCTAAGCTCTTACTAATTTTTTATATTCGGGGGTTCACATCCAATTTTGTTGAAAAAATAATCCTACTAACCAAATTGTCCCCTGCCGATGCAGGGGACACGGGTTCGTACCCCGGTCTGGGAGGATCCCACATGCTCCACATCCAATTTTGTTGAAAAAATAATCCTACTAACCAAATTGTTTAAAAAATTGCTATAGGACTTCCCTGGTGGCGCAGTGGTTGAGAGTCCGCCTGCCGATGCAGGGGACACGGGTTCGTACCCCGGTCTGGGAGGATCCCACATGCCGCGGGGCGGCTGGGCCCGTGGGCCACGGCCGCTGAGCCTGCGCGTCCGGAGCCTGTGCTCTGCAACGGGAGAGGCCACAGCAGTGAGAGGCCCGCGTACCGCAAAAACAAAACAAAACAAAACAAAACAAAACTTGCTATAGTAAATGAATATTTGATACCATGGAAAGTGTCCACTTTATATAACCTGAAAAAAAGCTGATTATAAAACTAGAAGTTAAAATTACTTCTATAAAAGAGAAAAAAAAAAAAGCAAAGAAAAACCAGAAAAAACTAAAAGGCTGACTGTATTTATAAGATTTTTGTATGTGTAAGCTAAAAACTGACAAAACAGACACAAAAAATGTGAGTAATATGTTTGTACTGCTCCATTTGGCAAGTTCTTAAAGGTTACAGGAAGAGAGTGTATTATTGCTTAAGATGATGAGAATTTATATTAAAAAATAAATACAGCATGTGAGCAGGAAGGGGAAATTGCCTCATTAATAACCTGGTTATCTGATTTATCAGGGCTCTCACTTTTTGGTTTTCTGGAATGCACAGCAGGCTTCATGAGTGTTGCTCAGAGTTGCTGGGGTAGCAGTTCTCCCAGCTGAGAGATTTTTACATTCTGTGTTCGCTCTGCGTTTATATTTCATGCAGTGAGCGTCTGCCTGGGTGGGTTTGGTGCCAGTGTGAGAGACCACTTCTTTCAGCAGAGGTCCACCCAAGAAGGGGGCCAAGTTTTCTCCCTCTGTGCTTTCAATTAGCACAGTGGGCCCTGCTTCCATCCTTGGCGTCAGGGCAGTGCTTGGCTCCATCCAGCAGGCGAGCTCTCGAATCCAGAGTCACTGAAGGGGAGGGTGGGTGAGATGATACTGGTTGAAGCCATTTTCCTCAAAGATCGTTCTGAATGATGTAAGCTCTAAGTATTCAAGGGCCCATCCTCCAGCTCACAAGGTTACAAAGTGGTTACCTCTCAGGGGTAGATTTTATTCTCTTTATTTATCTTTAGTAGGAATAAGCATGTAGAAATTTTATAATTCTAGTAAAAAGCCTGAAGAATCTATATTTAAAAAGAGAAGCAAATAATGCTAAAATGCAATGTTGTGTAAGTAATTTAACATATTTCTGTTCCTTTGAACTTGAAGAAAATAAATCGTTGTATGGAGAATTTTTTTTTCTTAATTTATCTTCAGGTTTGAACCTTAATCCCATTCATTTTTTTCCTGAAATCTCTGTGTTCAAACCTAATTTCTGTTTCTTCATCTTCCAAATCTATGATATTTATGGATACAATTTGTATAACTTCTGAATGATGCAACTGGTAGCCTAAATTAATATAATAAATTTTGACAATTAATGTCTTGTAAATCTTCCCTTGATCTTAAAGGATGAAGCTTTAGATCATTTAGGTTAATGGCCAGAAAGGAAAATAATCTGTATATCACAATAAAAATGATAAGCATGATAATAAAAATAGTTACAATATCATAATAATAGTAACAACAATAATAATAATTTTGATACTAAAATGTTCTGAATTTTGTGTTCTTCGAAAATGAAAAATAAGGGAGGATTACTGTATTTCTAACTCTGCCGTCCCATGTGAGACATGTATTTCATAGAAACATATATTTCTCACGTGAGTTTCTATGATGATGGTATAGCCTGCCTGTGCCAATATTTCAACACAAAATGACAGTTGCAATCAGACATCACCCACGGGCATTATATAGGATCACCTGCATTTTCTAAGATGTTTGTGTTTTTAGAAAACTGACATCAAATTGATATAAGACAATCCTGGTAAGATTGACTCATGGTCCATTTAACAAAATCTACACTGGATGAACTGTTTCCACTGGATGGCTCCTGGTTGTTGCTAATCAACCAATAAACTAGGAGGGATCAGCTGATAATAAATGTTATATATTTTATATAACATTTTATATGACCGCATATATTACCTCATTTCAATCACATATAAACCCTGTGAGACAGATGGGGCAGAACTTACACATTTTTACACAGACGAGTAAGACGAGACCTAAACAAGTCAGGCGATTTGACTAAGATCAACATTCTAAGAGTAATGAAAAGCTGGGATTAGGGCCAGGTTATCGGACTTCAGTCCAGAGCATTACTGTACCTGGCTTCCTTTCACTGAGCTGGTGGGTCTCCTTCTGACTCCCCTGTCCTTGTTCTCAGTAGCTGTGCTGTCACCTGCAGCCCCTGGCCAGCACTGCATCTTTCTCTCCCCTCTCTAATAGTCTCAAATTTGATGGGATGTTTTTTTTTTTTTAAATTGAAGTATAGTTGCTTTACAATGTTGTGTTAGTTTCAGGTGTACAACGAAGTGATTCAGTTATACATACATACACATATGTAGGTATATATATTCAGATTCTTTTTCATTATAGGTTATTACAAGATATTGAATAAAGTTCCCTGTGCTATACAGTACATCCTTGTAATTTATCTCTCGCATAGGTAGTAGTATGTATCTGTTAATCCCAAATTCCAAACTCCTAATTTATTCCTCTGCCCCTTTCCCCTTTGGTAACCATAAGTTTGTTCTCTGTCTCAGTTGACGGGAGTTTATAAGAAGCTCCTCCTCATAAAAAAGTTCAGAGTCCATTCTTTTCTGAGCCCCTTCTTCTTCAACAAGGAAACTGAGATCCAGGTGCAGGAGCAGGGATGGGCGGCAGGCTAAGTGCTTTTCATTCCACCACATTCGTTGACATCAGTGTGGCAAAGTGAAAAAAAAATGTTGCCTAAAACACAGCTGATTAGGGCTTCCCTGGTGGCGCAGTGGATGAGAGTCCGCCTGCCGATGCAGGGGAACCGGGTTCGCACCCCGGTCCGGGAGGATCCTACGTGCCGCGGAGCGGCTGGGCGTACCACAAAAACAAACAAACAAACAAACAAAAACCCACAGCTGATTACAGCTCCATCTTCGCCAAGGGAGGGAAGCACTTAGTGACTGGAGGTGGTGGCTTTTTATTTAGAAAATTGCCTTGTTGCATCCTTTGAATGGACATGGCCAGCCCTCTGTTCCCCCTCTCCTGATGGTGCTGGTGCTGGAAGTTTTAGGCAGCAAGGCATCTGGAAAGGGGTTGCTGAGATCTGCCAGTCTCTGAGAATGCTTTGTGGCCCGGGGTGGCAGAGAACTTGTAAGAAGAGGATGTGTCATAATGGATATTAATTCAAAGTGCTGTGATGCCACCTTCTTTGTTGAACTTAAGCTTCATTAAAATTCTGCCAGATACACACTCCAGTGCTTTCAGTGAGTAGTGTCTGGTGGGGAGAAGAATGAAGAGGGGACAGTGGCTTACATCTGAGTCTTCATTGGAAAAATGGGAGTAATAGCTGCTGGATGTTACAGTAAAGCCTGGATATCATTGGGAGCAGGGACACTGATGTAGACCATAGGGCATAAGCCACACAGGTCTGCCGAGATCTTGAGAAGGGCATCAGCCTTCCTATTCGATGTGAAATTTGCCAGTTGGTGGAAATCTCAAAAGTTATGGGACTTCAACTGACTTCTTGCTTACAGAAAGAAGAGGCAAAAAGTCATTATTCATTCTTCTCAAGAAACTCAAGAAGACGCCACGCCAGTCAGGTATCCTGGGAAGGCTCTTGGATTTACGGAACTGTAGAAAATAAGAGAAACATTAGCTGGTTCAACCCTCCTCAACTTTCTTTTCCTTCTCACCCTTTTTGCAATAAAGGAATCCAAACCCAGATACATCATCCAATGTACCCAAGGCTAGATGGCCTGTGAGTGGTCACAGAGGTAGGACTACCATCTGACTGAAGATTCCGAATCAGAAGCCCTGGGTTCTGGTCCCTACCCCCTTTTCCTTATTTTCCTGACCTTCTTGAACCTCGGTCCCCTCTCTGTAAAACAGAGTCACATTGGAGGCCCAGATACGTTAATGTAGGATTTGAAAACTGTCAAAGAATGTTAAAACATTTATTGGCTTATTTAGGAGGTTAGGTATGGTGCCAACAGTTACATGGAGAGGATTATCTTGGCTTTCCTGAAAAAATCTGAGAATGGTCGCCGTGACTTCACTGTTCCCTGTGTACACACAGGTGTGGATGGAGGCACGGGCACAGGCAGTGACATTTATCGAGTGTCTTCTGGGATAGTGATCTTTTGTGTTCCCGGTAGACCTTCTAAATAGTATGTATATTTTTAACTCTTTCTTTTTTTCTGCAAGAATTAAAGTAAAATCGAAAAATTCTCACCTTCCCTTCAGGAAGTTATGGATATCTCATAGTAAATCGAGAAGTTTAATCACACCACCAATAGCAGCTTGAAGTAAACTCCTATTATGTTTAACTGTGCTTTTTGAGTGTCAGGGTCCGGGGGAGTCTTGCTGGAGTGAGTCAGGAGGAAAAGCACGACCACTGCATGCTCCCAGGCCATTGGCACTGTGACAGCCACTTACTGCCTAGTTTTCCTTGCCCCCATTCTGGCTGAACAGTACCTGTGGGAGAAAATTCTGGAAGGATGGGATGGGGTGGGGTGGTAGTGGGGAAGGAGAAAAAGGTTAGGGAATATTAGTCAATATGGTATCATTCCTGGGAGAAAACACTCAGATTCACTTTTATCTTCCCTAAATACTTTTGTATGTGGTGGAAAAAATGAGAAAGTTAAAGACATTGTTTATAATGATCATGCTTCAGATTTTATCTTTACTTAGCAGTTTCCAAAACTCTTTTTAAGCTTGAGTATTTTAATAGAAAGAAAGTTTTGGTTTTTTTTTTTTTTTTTTTTTTTTTTTTAATGTGAGAGGGACACTGCCTACACATGTTTGCCTCTAGGGCTTGAAAAGAAAAGAATCTGTTTTACACTCTGAAGCAGCGCTTCCCCCAACTCCCTTCCGTTTGGCCGGTTGTAGAGAAGGACCTACCCCTTTCAACTCAGAGGTAAGAAAATAACAAAGCAGATGACTTTGGCAGGTTTGCTGGAGGCTGGCGGCACGTTGGCTTCCAGGGTTCAGCGTGACAGGAAGCGGGGGGCTGCCGCTCAGTCTGGTCATTAGGAAGGGCCGAGACTGATGATTAGTCCTTGCAGCACTGGAGAATGTACACATATCTGGCTCAGGGGACAGAGAGGTCCCAGAAAATCCCAGACATTTGGTCGTCAGCCTTTTCATTCCCCCATCACTCAGGAAGTAAGAAAGAAAATAAAAACAAATTAAACATTCTTAAAAAGCACCCAAGTTGTTTCTTTCATTTTCCATTTCCCTTTACAACACAATTTTTCAACGTTCTAATGAAATGCTAAGTCACAGATATAAGGGTGTCGGGAAGTACAACTGTATGTTCCATACAAATCTTAGCCTCCCCTGGGTAGCAGAAAACCAGGAAATGAATTATATTCGGATTCAACCTTCTCAATAAAATAAATAATATTAAGAAAATATCAATGACTTCTTAGACTTCTCTGAACGATGAGGAAGAGCTATGACAGTCAGTGTTATCGCGAGACGATAGGGAGAAAGGCTGGTGGGGGGGGCTATAGGCCACTGGGTCTTGGGAATAACAACAGCACACTGACACAGAAATAAGGGTCAGGAAACCAGCCTCCTGCACTTGCGGCCACTTCCTTCTGCTGTCTGCTTAGCTGTGCTCTGCAGACACACCATAATCACCCCAGCGGGTCTAAGGATCAAATGACGGCACTGCTGAAGGATTAAGAGCAATTCTATCCTCTTGGCTTGGACTTTGGAATTTTCATTAAAATGACCTTGGGTGTGGTGAGAAAGGAATTCAGGCAACAGGGATCAAGTCTTATACATCTTACCTGGGAAAACAACCAAAGGGCCCCTTTCAGAAAGAGCCTTCTTTCTGGGCCTCAAGCAGAGCTGTCACACTTGTTTTTCTAAGTGTTTCTCACATGGGATTAGCCTCCAGATATGTGAAGAGTGAGGAGTTTAAGGGTCTTAGGTGGGCATAAAGAGGGGCAAAACCAAACTATAATAAGCTACTGGCAGGCCAGACCTCTTACATTTTCCAGGTTCTGTAATGGTTGACTTGTCCGGAGATTGACTTCCTACTTCCTCTTCTGATCCCTTGGCCTTGGATGGGAGAGCTGGTGATCCCATCTTTATGACTCGTTCTTGTGAAGAGTCTGCTCTATATGCAGAAACTGCACTGGTCTTGCAGAGGCGGTCCAGCAGATGTGGACAGGTTGGCTACAGTCCTGAGACTTAGAATGGTAAACTGGAGAAAAGGTAGGGGCCTCAGGAATTTAATGATACTCCAAATGGGAGGACTCAGGGAGAAAAGCACTCTGGCGATGACTAACAAGTTTGTGAACAGAAAATGGATTTTCTCAGAGTGGCTCCTGAGTCATGAGCTCGTGGAGTGGGCTAAGCTGAAGGGGGCTAAATCACAGCAAGGTCCTCTTACAGGGTCACTAAGGATATCAACAGGCTCAGGCCGAAGTGGCAATGACTAGAAATTGGAATAGGGTTAGACAGTAGAGGTCTGCTGGACAGAACTGCAAGGAAGGTTTGCTGATTTTTGTCCATGCCCACTGTCTTAGCTCAGGCTGCCATAACAAAATACCACAGGCTGGGTGGCTCTTATGACAAATTTATTTTTCACAGTTCTGGAGGCCAGAAGTCTAAGATCAAGGTTCCGGTTGACTTGTTTATTGATGAGAGCTCTCTTCCTGGCTTGCAATTGGTGGCTTTCTCACTATGTCCTCTTATGTCCTCTCTGTGGTGTGTATGCATGGAGACAGAGAGAGAGATCCTTTTTCCTCTGCTTATAAAGCTGCTAATCTTCTCAGATCAGGGCCACACCCTTATTGGAGTGACCTTATTTAACCTTAATTACCTCCTAAGGCCCTATTCCAAATACAATCACATAGGAGGTTAGGGCTTTAACATGGATTTGAGGGGGATACAATTCAGTACACAGCACTCACCAAGGTGTAGATCTTGACATCTACCGTGTCTGGGATCCACCCTGCCCAGTTCTTAAACCACTGGGGCCCAGCTTGATCGTGTGAAAAGTCTTCTTTTCTCATCAATGGCTGGGGTGGTGAGAAGGTGGGACCTGGTCCTATACTGGTCATCTGAGTGCCAGCAATTAAATTTGGCCCTTGAGATTCGTGAATGATTATGAGGCTATAGGCTCATAATCTAACCACAACCATCACCACCACCATCATCATCATGATAGCTACTATATATGATGAAGTCTGTGCTGGATAAAAATATATATTATTCGTAATCTTTTCTGGTTTGGGAGACCAAGGAAGTGAAAGTCCCTCAGATGACTGAAGCTCTAAAATATTACAGCTCAAGAGTTTTGAGGCCAGATTTTCAGCGATGTGCTTCAGAGAATTAGAGGAAATATTTCGTAGAGTGTGAGAGAGAAGAAAGTAAAGTATAGAGGCCGGAGAAGATGGCCAGAGAGTAATGAGGGCTTTCTGAGCCGCAGCCCCAATTGTGTCCATGGCTTTGTGAGACACCGTCTTCCTTATAATAAAATTTCTGTTTTGCTTAAGCTACTTAGATTTATAACACTTAAAGGAGTCTGAACTAATATACATTAGTTAAGCCAAACCTTTTTGTAAAGAAAAAGTTACAAAGAAAGAGTAAAGTGACTGTAAAAAGGGTTAATAATAAGAGGATAAGAATAAGAAAAAAAATTGCTTACCATTCCATTCTTACCTAGAACAGTTTCCCAACCTGAGTTGGGATGAGATCATTTTATTACCTATTGCATACCAAATGAGAAAGAAACAGGCCTACACATATATAGTCAAATGGTTTATGACACAGGTAACACTGGAGTATAGTGGGGAAAGGATGATCTTTTCAATAAACGGTGCTGCCTTAGTTGGATATCCACATGGCAAAAATGTATCAAACACCAGTATATACAAAAATTAATTCCAGATGGACTGTGGATCTAAATGGAGAAGATGAAACAAGAAAACATTTAGAGAAAAAACATATAGGTGAACATCTTTCTGACTTTGAAGCCGGCAAAATTGTTAAGGCACAAGTCAAAAGCCCTAACATGGAAGAAAATAGTGTACAAGAGAGTATAATAAAAGTAAGAACTATTTACTCAAAGACATGATTAGAGACAAACAGTTCTTGTAGTACACGTTTCTAACAAAGGGCTTGTACTCATACTATATAAGGAAATCTCACAGATTAGTAAGCGAAAGACAACAACTCAATAGGAGAGGGGGCAAAAACTTCACAAAAAAGACTATAAAATGTACACTAAACATATGAATAGGTGTTCAATTGTATTAAACATAGGGAGATGTGAGCTAAAACCACAGTGGGATACCACTAAAGTGGCTAGATGAAAATGATGAAAATATCAAGTGTTGCTGAGGGAATCAGATATCTCATCCACTTCAGGATGAAGAATAAATTTGGGACAAACTGCTGAGCAGTATCTACTAAATATGAGAGTATGCATATCCCACGAACCAGTACTTTTCCTTTTAGCTATATACACGGCAAAAAGCCATTCCTATGATCACCAAAAGATACGTGCTAAAATATCATTGCAGTCTAGTCATAGGCAACAATTAGAAAAAAAAAAAAACCCAATGTCCATCAACAGTAGAGTGGATAAGTATGGGTTACTAGGTAGTAGTAACAATGAATGGTGTACCCTACATGCAATATATAGGTATGTCTTACAATGCTGAATGAAATAAGCTACAAAATAATATAAACTTGATGATTTCATTTATAAAGTATGGAAACAGATAAAACCAATCTATGGTACTAGAAATCAGGCTAGTGGTACTTTGGAGAGGAATAGGCACCGAGGAGGGAGCGTGGGGATAATGGAAATTTTGTGATACTGGTGATGATTTTTTTTTTTTGAGATTTATTATTTATTTATTCATTTTTGGCTGCGTTGGGTCTTAGTTGTGGCAGGCCTGATCTTCGCTGAGGCATGTGGGATCTTCCGTTGCGGCGAGCGGGCTCTTGCATAGTTAGGTTTAGTTTGCGAAAATTTAGCAAGTTGTAGACGTATTGTCCATGAACTTTTCTTCCTATATGTTTTTCTTCAGTGAAAACTGAAAAGACAGTCTTGGGGCCCTTTAAGGCTTGCAGGACATTTGGTGCTGTTGGAAATTGAGTAATCGTCTGTTCGCATGTAGACTTTTGCTACTGTTAAGTGTGGATTGTGGGTCAGCAGTACCACCTGGGAGCTTGTTAGAAGCACAAAATCTGGAGCCCCATTTCAGACTCACAAAACAGAAACCTGCATTTTAGGAAGATCTTGGTGATTCCTATGCAGGTTATACGTTGAAAAGCATTGCTCTCAGGAATTGTCATTGTGACAGAGGCTGCTGCCTCAGGCAGATGTCTTGGGTATATAGGTATCCCTGACCCTTTATGGGAGGTAGCAATTGTGATGTTGAGTGGGGAGCCAAAGAGTTTAGAATATTTGCACATTTTCTATGGGTTCATGTATGCTCTTCATGGAAACAAAACTTCAGATGGTAGGCTACTCTTCAGCATTAAATACTCCTAGCTTTGGAAACTACTCCATTTATCAAGGTTTTTTTTTTTTTTTCCTGGCTTTACTATTGGCTTCAATTCTTGCATTGTTATTTTTCAAATATTGTAGTTTTCTGCTCCCACATAGTTGGCAGTAATATATAAAATGCTCATCAATGATATAGTTAAAAAGCTTATTTTCCCCTGTAATTTTCAGCCAAGATGAAGACAGTTAGATTCCCTTCCACCACAAAAATGGATTATGTATTCTCTTAAGACTTATGTGTGAGAAGCACACACACATGCACTCACACAAGATAAAATGCTGGCTTTGTTATGCCTATAAGAAAACATTCAGAGAGTCAAGGTAGAACAGGATTAAATAATGTTGCTGATTTCCAAATGAGATTTAGCTAGCTCCGGTGTCAATGATTTTATCTTTCCCTTTTTCTTGTTCCCCTGTAGATATCTAATAAAATAGATATTATAGTTGTAGTTATACTGTTAATCCCATTTCTTGCAATGTTGATTATATTGGTTGCTTCACCCATTTTATAGATGGCAGATGGGAAAATGTTCTCTTCCCTGCATCATTTTTTGTTTCCATTTATTTACAATGCGGAAGCTTTGATAATTATATTCTTTGGTGTTTTAAGTAAGAGTGGAGTTGAATTTCAATCCCAGTGATGGCAAAGTAGCTTGTATCAGACTTACTCTCCTACAGAAAACAATCATCAGCTCTACACAAAATATAAAAGAATAAAAAATCTCATTATTTGAAAACACTAGAGAGTCACCCAAAGCAAGCTGACACTGAAGGGAATTTTCTCCCTCGAAAGAAGGGCAATTCACTGGGTGAGATCTACATTTTATGTGTTTTTTTCGTTGTTGTTCCTGAGTGCACAATCCAGAGTATGGGATATTGTCTGGGCAGCTAGACAGTACCCAGAAAGTAAGGTACAGTCTTATTGGCTCGAAGTATAAGAGGATAGAGTTTAGGGCTGTAAAACTGGCTAGAAATTTAGGGGGGAAATCTTGTAAATATTACACGTTCATAAATTTTATAAAAGTTATTGATATGTACTCCATTCTACCCTTCTCCTCTCAGATAACTGTCTCAGGTTATATATAATGTAATTTTCTCTTTTCTTGCTGTCAGTTCCTTGACATTTGCAACTCTGTTTTCTTGAGTACCAATCTTCATTTCATTTAGTATATTCTCCTCTACACTCGCTGATCTACTAGTTGGAAAACATCTCAGGTTCCCAGGCTACCTGTGGAATGCTAGTTCTTTGAGTAGAGTCCAAGTTCAGTGTAAAGTGGGGGTGGGGTGTGAAGCTCAGAAGAGGGTAAGAATAGAAGCAATCAAGTTCAATTATAGGAAGGATTCTTTTTTTTCTTCTTCTTCTTTTCAAATTTGTATTAAGGAAAAAAAAAAACCCCAAACCTTACAGTTGTCCCTCTGTATCTGCTGGGGGTTGGTTCCTGGACCCTCCTTGGATACCAAAATCCACAGGTGCTCAAGTCCCACAATGGTTCCTTCAGACCCTTGTTCTGCATCCATGGATTCAATCAACCTTGGATCGTGTAGTATTACTATTGAAAAAAATCCATGTGTAAG
This sequence comes from Physeter macrocephalus, assembly GCF_002837175.3. Taxonomy (NCBI): domain Eukaryota; kingdom Metazoa; phylum Chordata; class Mammalia; order Artiodactyla; family Physeteridae; genus Physeter; species Physeter macrocephalus. Next base: position 127,259,335 of record NC_041220.1, read on the forward strand.
TGGAGCTGTGCAATTCAAATTTGTGTTTTTCAAGGGTCAACTGTACTTAAAAACTTCAAACTTAGAGGCTTTCTAAAGTGAGGGTTTCTTTTGCCTCCAAGTTGCTGGATAATGTTGAACATGTTTCTAAGTCTTTTTCAACTGCAGTCTCATCTCTAACTAAAATCAGTACAAAAACACTATGTATTTAAAAAATACAGTATAGTGATGAGGACAAAGTAAAACCAAACATTTGTAAAATCATGGGGTTAATTTTAAAAGGTTGCAAATTGGGATGATGATGATAGGTGATTCTTTACTTTTATGTTTGAAAGAATTGGGGTAATATCCAGCTGAACTTTTTACATCCATCAGGAAAAGGGCTGATTTGTCAGGCTATCTTGGTAACTTCGGGACTTAGAACTCCTAAAGAAGATAAATGTGTCTCATTCTCTAAAATTATAAACTTTAGGACACCATGAAAATCTTTGGAAAGATTTGTGTTCCTGTGGCTTTATGTGGAGAAAAGAGGTGATTGCAGTAATAAGTAGTACCTGATTTTATAATGATAGATTTTAATATCACGTTCTTCAAATTGTTTCATGGTCAACTTGCATGTAAAGAAATAGTAATGTATTTGTTGAATTTTTAAAAAGAAATATTCCTCCAATATTGTTGATTCCAATACTCTAATGTCACATACGGCTCAGAGATGAAGTTATTTGCTGACCTGTACTAATGCTACGATGCTCTCCAAAGGTAGTGGTTACCTACTGTGTAATTGTCATATTGACGATTACCACAAGGAGGAAAGGGGTATTGAAATAAAGAGAAGCAGAGTGTTAAGAAGCACATACAAGTGATGCAACTCAGCTGCGAGTTTGGGGAATTTTTCCCAGAGGCTTTGATATATGTGATGAGTCTTGAAGTCAGCCAGGTGAGGAGAAAGAAAGAGGAAGGAGAGAGAGTACTTTAGTTAAAGGAACCATCATGGCTTTGGGTGGGCAAAAGCCCACTGTCTCTTAGATTTATTGCCTTTCCACTCTTTATTTTTTGTTTCATTATTTTCATTTTATTTTCTTGTGGTGAGAGCATTTAATGTGAGATCTATCCTCTTAACAAAAATTTCAGTGTATGATACAGTATTGTTAATTACAGTGACAATGTTGTACATCAGATTTTGAGAACTACTTCATTCTGCATACTTGGGTATCCTCTATTTTAACCTCATTTCTTTACTTCCCAGTATCTCCTAGGTTCCGTGCATAGGCACCTTAACCATCTCACAGATGCTTTGTTTTGAAGTGCTTTTGGGGGTGTCTGACCCTTAACATTTTTAATCCTTGGACTTGCCCTCTGGCTCCATGTACAATACTTGCTGCCCATCCTAGCATCTGGGTCCTGACTCAAAGAGCCAGTCTGCTTACGGAGGGCCAGGAAGTAAGGCTGGAGAAATAGGCACCATTGTGGTTCATAAAGTCCCTTAGAAACTATGGTACCGTGTTTGAAATTTATTGACAAGGTTATGGGAACCACTGAAGTTTTTGTAACATTATTAGATTTATGCTATGTGAAGATCATTGTGGGAAGGTTGGATTGGAAGGGTCAAGTCTGAAGGCAGGAAAAATAAGCATGAGGCTATTATAATTACCTAGACAAGAAGTACTGAGGGCCTGAAGTAAGGCTGCAGTGGTTGGGAATAGAGGGAAGAGGATGGATGTTAGATTTTTTTTTTTTAAAGGCAGAATAGAAGGCCCCTAGTGACTGATTACTACCAAGGAAGGAATCTTTCAATTTGTTCAATGAATTTAGAGCGGCTGTTTTGTTTCTGTTCTTTCATTTTTGGTAAATTACATAAGATTCAGGTTCTAAGTGTCTAGCAGTGATGTAACTAAAAGAGCCTAGCACATGTCTTGGCATGCCCTTTAGTAAATGTTAGCTGTGCAACTGAAGAGGTAGGATATTCTAATATTTTTATCACATACTTGACTTCCTTTGGGAATTATCCCATTTCCAATCAGTTGCAGCGAGAAGATTGTCTGGTTTTAATAACTTCAGAGAACCTAGATTCTGTGGTATGAAGCTCTTTATATGACTGCATGGAAGATCAGAATTCATCTTTGAGAAGCACTCAACCTGGAAGAGCTGTTCTGAATCTTTCTCATCGATGATCTTTTCAGGAATAGCTGAGTATGTCGTTAGAATTGTTTCTCAACCTTCCTGGATGGGAAAGAGGCAGGATGCTTGATTAGTACAAGGGACATGTGTTCTTTTGTCCAGGGTGAAACTGGACATTGACCCAGGCTCTTATTTCTTAGTAGTTCAGTACCTCTACCTCTCTGTTCTGTTTTATCTGTATTAAAAAAAAATTGAGGCTCTATACAGAGAGTTTGGTACATGTTTCATAGGAAGCATTTTCATTTGGGAGAGTAGTTTTAAAAGTAAAATATTGGGCTCCTGTAGCTGTCCTGATATAATTTTTATTATGTTGTTAATGGTTAAAAAAAAAAAAACAAGGTCAACCAAAATCTTTTTAATGGTAATACTAAAACAATTCTCCTTTACAGACAAATTTGTAAGGGAGAAGTATTTTTCTTAAAAGATGTTTTTTAGTTCTATGGACAGGCACACTGCTGAAAACAAAGCTAAAAAAAACCCCATAGGCACAAAGCCAGCTTTGAAAGTGGGAACCCACTGCAAACCCACTGACAATGCACCGCAGGTGGATACCACATGGGAGGATGAAAGAATGTGATTGTGAGGGCCCTGTTGACAGCTCCATGTCCATAATCTACTCCCCTTAAATTTGATCTGTGCATCTGGTCCATATTTATGCATGTATTTTTTTTTTTTTACTGCAGGAGCTTAAAGTTCTTTAAGTAGGTCAAGAGTGTGTGTGCTACAAAACCTCCTGTTGGGGAGAGGTGGCGTGGTGGTGTGAATGGCCGGCCACCAGTGGTGGCCTTGGATTCTGCAGGGCTCTGTGAGAGCATTGAGGGTGCTTGAGGATCCCCACCTCTGGGAAGAGGGTTACTGGGGACTATGCCTACTTCAGGAAGGACAAGGCACATCCCACTTCCGATAAGCTGTAAAAGCCAAGCAAAGCTTCACCGATGCAGACTTAGTTCAGGACGGGAGTCAAAAGCCACACTGTTAGTACGGAGCCAAAGGTCCTCTGCCATGACTGCCTATAACAAGCCAAGAAGAAATCAGTTGATAATGGAGGATCCAGAGACACATAAACTGGATAACCATTGCTTGCAGAGCGGAATAAGCTCTAATCAAGGACACGTTTTAGGGTTAGCGTCTTAGTCTGTCTAATTCACGTCTCAACAAGCGAATCATGAAAATAACTTCTCAAAGCGTGACGATCATAGACCTGTCCCAGTTTTCATCCTTGCGCACGGTGAAAAAGCCCCTTAGGAGAGCCGCTACATTTCTTCTATTTCATAGGAGGAGCTATGGTTTAGAGTTTTATGTCAGGAGATGTGGCTGGGGTTTAGAAAGTGTGACCCAGAGCAAGAGGAGTTCATAGTCGTTCTTCAACTCAGATTTGACCGCCGTCTGAATTTCAAGGAACAGCTGATTGGATTGTTTCAACAGTTTCTAAGTTCCCTTCCTCACGCTGAGTCCTTTCACCATCCTACTGTCATCATCCAGTTACATTGATGGGGGTCTGCTTTGTGTTAGAATATCTCACATCTCTCTTTTCTTAGTCTGTTTTTTCTTTCAATGACAAGCTTTCTAAAGTTGTAGTGTAGCGTTCTTTGAGGCATTTGTCACTCATTCACTTCTGGCATTTTGTGGCTGTTCGCCTCAGACAACTTATTAATGTCTTTTGTGCCTCGGTTTTCTCATCTGGGACGTGGAGAAAATAAATGCCTTGTCGTGCTGTTTTGAGGGTTCCATGAGCAAATACATGCAGGGCCCTTAGACCTAACAGGGCAAGTGCTATATAGGTGTTAGCTCTCATTTCTCCTTCTCCTATTGAGAAAACAATTCCAAGCTGTGTTGGAATTTTGTGTCAACAAATTTGTCATGGCTCTTTTACAATCTCACCAATGTTTTGGTTTTACTACTTTGGAACAGCCAGACCCAAGAGCAGATATAATCTCAAGCTATTAATTCATAGGCCTTTATTAGTCATCGATTATCTGTGTTGTAGAACCATGAGATACTCAGGACTATCTCTAAAGAAAATTTACATCTATGTACCCAGTGGTCCCAGGTGGACGTATGAAGATGATTGTGTTGACGTAGACAAGTCTCCTGGCTCCTGGAACTTGAAGGCTGCCTGGTAGTAGTGATTGGTGATTTCCTGCCATATGGAATCGAGCCTCACTCAGACTTGAAGGTGTATCAGTGCCCTCTGAGCACCACCACAGCCGAGGCCTGGATGAAGTCTGGAGTGGAAAGCACATACCTGGCGTTGTGAGACAGGGACTTACACCCCTATGGTCACCCTGGAGGCCATGAGCAAACACCTCCAAAGCATCAGATAGTCCCTGGGTTGCCACTAGGGGGCGCAGTATGGACATAGCTATGAATTGTGCTCAGACTATGTGGCATGGGACAGTGATTCTTAATCTAGGGCTGGATTTGGAATCTCTTTGAGGAGGTGAGAAAACTGCTGAAGAACAGGAGAGACTGGGGAACCTAGAATGGAAAATTCTTTGAGAGAAATAATAGTGATAACAGCTACCATTTATTGAGCACTTATTAAGAGGCAGGTCTGATTTGCACGCATTTTCCTCCTTGAATCCTCACAACCCCCCAATGGAGGGCTTTATTATTCCCTTCATTGGACAGATGAGGAAATGGAGGAACTTGCTCAGAGGCACACAGCCTTTGTAGGGAGGAGCTGATGTTTAATCCAGACCTATGCGAATCCAAAGACTTCTTTGCTTGTGTTAAATCTTAACCCTGGTAGGTAAAGTGAGGAAGGACTGCGGTTATCCCTGAAGAAGAGCAACAGATAACAGCAACCCGGCTGCTGGGAAGGGTTTCAAAAGTCATACAACTCTGAAAAGTGTCTCAGCCCTCCTGTTCCTGGTGATTTAAGCAAAAGGCTTGGGTTACAAACTCGTGCTGAATCTGTGGTCACAGAATGGGTTTCTGTGGAACCTCATCCATCTGCAAAAAAGGTCTTTGATGGGAGAAAGAAGTTAAGACAAGAACCTAAGAGAACTGGACTCCCTCATCTTTTTTTTATTTTTTTATTTTTTTGCGGTATGCGGGCCTCTCACCGTTGTGGCCTCTCCCGCTGCGGAGCACAGGCTCCGGACGCGCAGGCGCAGCGGCCACGGCTCACGGGCCCAGCGGCCACGGCTCACGGGCCCAGCCGCTCCGCGGCACGTGGGATCTTCCCGGACCGGGGCACGAACCCGTGTCCCCTGCATCGGCAGGCGGACTCTAAACCACCGCGCCACCAGGGAAGCCCCTCCCTCCTCGTCTTATCAGTGAGTTTTCATAGACCTGGCAGCAAGGGGGGTGCCTGTGTTGGTGGGTACCCCTCTGGGCTTGAGATTGTAGTGCACACATTCACCTGAGGATCATTGCTTGAGGGCAGTGTCTCCAGGTTCGGATCTTAGAGGCCTTTCCTCGTGGGAGTTCCATGGTTGGAAACACCAGAACTGTCTCACTCTGTTGCTTGCCGGGAAGCCTCTGGAAGGGCGTGGTGGCTGGAATAAGGCATCAGACAAAGACAAGGATTTCCTGGCTCAGTTTCTGATGCAGAGAAAATTGTTATACTGTGCAGGTTTAACTCTTTGGGGTCAAAAACTATCAAGATTCTTTCCCATTTTGACTGAAACCATTAGGCTCCGTTAAGACTACCAGCAACCTTAGGCCCCGTGCCCCCAATTCAGTACTAACGGTGTGCTCCAACAACCGAAAGGAAAAGTGAGGTTCCCCAAGAGACAGGAATAGGCACTTTACAAAGCTGAAATGGAATTTGTCTTTTGTATCAGATGGCAATAATTAAAAAGACTAACATTCAGTGTTGATAGAAGGGTGGGGAAACGGGCACTCATATATTGATACTGGGGGCTGTAATAGCAGAACCTATTAAGCCTATCTATTAAAATTAAAGATATTCATTCCCTATGGCTCAGTTATTCCACTTCTAGGAATTAACTTTTTATTTCTTTTCCTTTACTTGTTCCTGATTTTAATGGGAATATTTCTGATGTTTCACTGTTAAATATAACTTCTGCTGATGTTTTCTTTTCTTTTCTAAGGGTACTCATCATCTCTTTCAGGAAATACTCTTCCATTATTAGTATCTATTAGGAATCAAATTTGAATTTCATTGAACGCCTTTCCAGTATCTATTGAGATCGTCATATTTCCTCCCCCCCCCTTAAATCTATTAAGTAATGAGTTTTATTGATAGAATTACTAATGACAAATCATTCTAGCACTTCTGGGATAAACCAAACTTGGTATAACATATCATTTTTATTAATTACTGGATTTGGCTTGCTAATAATTGCTTCAGCATTTTGCATCAAAATTCATACATGGGATCAGCCTGTAGCATTCTTTCTTTGTATGTCCTTCTTTAGTTTTGGAATCGAGAGTGTAACAGTTTCATAAAATGAGTTGAAAACTTTTGTTTTTAAATTATTTTTGAAAGAACTTGTGTAGTATTGGAATTATCTGTTTCTTGAATGTTTTGATAGAACTTATAAGACTATCAGATCCCAGTTATTTTATTTTTCCTTCATGGTAAATTTTTACCTACTCTTTTATTTATTTTTTGCTCAATTTATTTAATGTTATAGGACTATGGGCTTTTTCTTTAAACATAAGCCAGTTTTGGTAAAATATGATTTTCTATGAATTTGTCTAGTTTGTTTAAGTAACATGCTTTTTCTTAGTGTTCTCTTTAATTTCTGTTGTATCCAGTAATGTTGTCCACTTTTCATTCTTAATGTTGTTCATTTGTGGTTCTCTCTCTCCTTTATTTCTCTCACTTTCATCTTGTTCAGTATTACCAAATGATTTGTACACTTCAGAACTTCCCCTAACATTTGTGGGACCCACTGTAAAAGTATGAATGGAGGGCCACATGTCATATGTCTAAATATTTAACAATTGTAAGTTAAACTGGTAGAATGTTAAGTAAAATATGTTCTATCCTCCTACTTTGACAACTGTACCTTCGTAATGACCAAGAAAGTACATTGGAATTTAGAATTCTTGGAATCCTTAAAATTCTGTGCAGGAATATGGCAGCACAGGGAGATCTGGCCCCTGGCGTATTTCTTCTTCTTTTCCCATCCTCAACTCTGTTAAAAATTGTCTATAAACTGAAGGCCATAAATAAGAAATGTTTAAATTTATGATACATCTATACTATAGAAATTTATTAGTCTGTCTGAAAAAGATGAGTCAAATCTATAAATAGTGACCTAGAAATACATTCATGATATATTAAATGAAAAGCCATGTTGAAGACATATGTATAGCATAATTCCATTTTGTGAAAAACAGCTAGAAATCTATAGGAGATGTATATGTATAATAATGAAGATATCTACATAGGTAAAAATTGAGGAAAATAGTACACTGTTAATATTAATTTCCTCTGGAGAGTAGATTTTAAAGGATAAAGGAGATTTATATCACTCACTTTTTAAAGTCAAAAATTCTGGATCAGGAAAGTAAGAGAAATATTTATTTATTCAGGGATTCAAACATTTGGATTTTTGCAATGAGCATGTATTACTAATGGAATCATAAGGAAACCCAAGATTTTATACATACATTTGCATATATGTGTGCATATGTGTATATGTGTGTTTGCACATATGTATATCATATATTTTAATAATATATGTGTTTGTTATTTTAGATAAGTCACTGAATTCCCTCAGAAGTGATAAGATTTACAGATAGGTTCCCAGGATGGGTAGAGACAGCAGGAAGATGGTGCTAGTAAATAAAATACAACCAGTATGCGCCTCTATGGTAACAGTTTTTCCTGTTTTGTACCTCTTCCCCTTATGACACAGAAACACAGCTTTTCAAGTTAGATGAAAAGAAGGGATATTTTAGCTCGATTACATTATAAGAATGTCCTGGAAGGAGTTATTCCTGGAGTGGTAGGGCCATGTAGCACTGAAAGCAAATATATTAGCAAGATAGGTTCCTTGGGGCAAAAGAATGAAAAGAGAAAGACACCCTAAGACACTCATTGGAAAATGCCCACCCATCAAAGGTATAATCTCTCATACAAACTTGCATAAGAATAGCAAAATCCATTGTCCATTATTTTATTTTCTCTCCTTTTTGTTTTACAATATTTCACTTCCTTTCAAATTTCCCAAAACAGTCTTTGAGCACGCACCATGTACCAGGCATGTTGCCATGTGTTTGCATTGCCTGCAGGGGGTTCAGTCTAGGGAGGTCACGGAAAACAAGCCGGGACCATACAGTGTGGACCGCACTCTGATAGACCTGCATCCAGGCCCCGTGAAAGCGCTCCTGTAGGGAGTCTACACCATGGGCAGGGCTGAATCCCTGCATAGCTCTGGATGTGTGCTGGTCACCTTGAATTCCCTGCCAATGGCATCTCCTGTAGCCTGTGTAAATGGTGCTTTCTGGAGTTGGGTAGTTAGATGGCCTGGACTGTAAGTCATCTTAGAAGGAAGGCTAAATGAGTCCTAAAAACGAATGGAAAATCATCAGATGAGGGACTGGGTGGAGGGCAGGACATTCCACGTGAGGAACTCTGCAGCACAAAGGTTTCCATAAATCGAGGAAGGCCCCAGTCAGATCATGAAGGTTCCTGCGCGCGGTATTGAGTGGATTTAGATTCTGACCTCACGGTGAAGGGAAGATAGTGAGGGATGTTAGGCTTGGGAGTGACAGGAATCTAATTTACATTTTAGGAGAGTGGATGGTGTAACTGGTGAGAAGTAAACATTTTTGCTATTGCTTCGCTACAGAGGAAATTACGCGAATTCAAAGGAACACAGGCGGGTTGCAGAGGAAAGGAGGGAGATGGGCAGGACCAGGCAGACGTAACACTGCTCATCCTTAGACTTAGCTTAATGTGACTTCCTCAAAGCCCCAAGTAGGTTTCCTCATGGCACACCATCCTTTTAGCTCAATAAATTTATAACAATCTGTAACAGCAATCCATTTATGTGGTAGTTTCTTTTTTTTAAAATGATGGGATTAGTGCCTTTATTTATTTATTTAATTTATTTTTGGCTGCGTTGGGTCTTCGTTGCTGCGTGTGGGCTTTCTGTAGTTGCAGCGAGCAGGGGCTAGTCTTCGTTGTGGTGCGCGGGCTTCTCATTGCGGTGGCTTCTCTTGTTGCAGAGCACGGGCTCTAGGCGCATGGGCTTCAGTAGTTGCGGCATGCAGGCTCAGCAGTTGTGGCTCGCGGGCTCTAGAGCGCAGGCTCAGTAGCTGTGGCGCACGGGCTTAGTTGCTCCACGGCATGTGGGATCTTCCCGGATCAGGGCTCGAACCCGTGTCCCCTGCCTTGGCAGGCGGATTCTTAACCACTGCGCCACCAGGGAAGCCCCTGTGTGGTAGTTTCTTTAACCTCTGTTTTGTCACTGGGGTCAGGAAGTTATTTGTTGTGTAGTATTGAAAGAGGGGAGAGGCAAATATAGAGAATTTTTGAGTGAGTGAATGAATGAGTAAAAGAAGAGGCAAGTGTTCGCAGGTTTCTAGCTTGAGAATCTGGGTAAATGCTGGGCCATTCGCTACCTAGATAACGTATGAGGTGTGAAACATGTTGGGTTTTAAGTGTTTGTGGGTGCAGTTTCTAGCAGGCGTTGTGGAAAAGGAACTGAAACTTATGAGGAAGATTTAAGCTGAAGATACTGATCTGATATGCATTGGGATGTGGGTGTAGCTATATGATAGGCATAAGAGGGCTGGCCCAGGGAGAGCAGGGACGAAGAGAAGAGAGGGGGCTGCCTGGACTGGAACCCTGGGAATCATGAACATTTAAAAGGCAGGCAGGGAGGCGTCTTGAAGGGAATCTGGAAGATGCTTCCTGAAATGTGGAGGAAAAAGTGATGTTACCAGACAGAAGAAAGCATGGTGGTCAAACACTGCCAAGAGGTTTACTGAGATATGAACCAAAAAATGTTCATTAGATTTGTCAACTCGGATCTTGGCAAGAACGGTTCTAACTGTCTGAGCAAAAGCCAGATTATCCTGGGTTGAGGTGGAAGGTAGGGAGAGGAAACGATGAGTATGGATGGCTTTTTCCGGACACTCCTCTGTGAGATTATAGGAACTGTGGGTATGTAGGGTGAGAATATATATGTTGAGAGCAGAGCACTCCTTGAAGGTTTTCCAGCTAAATTAGGACTCAAAAACCTGGGTAGAAGGAGATTATGAAGTGCTCCTGTTATATATTATATCCAGTTTAGGACTGCACCGTTTATGAAAAAGAACCTGGAAATGGTTCTGAGGAGAAGCACACAGATGGTTATTTGATCATAAATAAGACCTTGAAAAAATTAAGTGGGACAACTGTCTTAAATATGAGGAGGGCTGTTACCCAGTAGAGGGACTAAGGGACTATTTGTACTTTATTATCCCCGAGGGGAGACCATGGAAGAGGACTTTGGCTGCAACATGAGGAATTTAATTTAGAAATCAGGATGATGTGACATTGTGATTGAACGTTCCAACAGGTTAGAGAAGTGGCAGTGAACTCTTCTTAGAGGTCTCAGAAATTTGACATTAATAGTTTTGAAATGAGACCTTGAGGAGGTAACGTTGGTGATTCTGACTGAATCCGTTCTGAGAGAGACGAGTTGGCCGATGGCCCTGGCAGCCAGGGGATTGACCCCATGTGTGCTTCCCTGCAGCTGCGGGATGAGCCCCTTGCCAGCTACGTCGAGCTGATTTGACACAGAGCGGTTGTTTGTAAACCCCCGAGGCCCTTTCAGCATCTCAGACCCTGAAGCTGTTCACAGAGCTTCCTGTGGGCTTCAAGTCCAGACCTCAGTAAACTTGAAGAATCCATCTGGTGTTGGCTGAGTCTAGAATTCTGGAATGTAAGATAATTTGGACAAAAGCAGAAGCTAAGTGGAAATCTCAGAGTACTATAAGTCCTTGTGAAGTTGGGAAGCCTCTTATTTTCCCCCTCAAATGGAGCTGAATGGATGGACAGCTTTGTGTGGTTTGTATACTATTGGTCGTCTTGCAGCGCTGCGAGACCCAGGACACTCCCACCACCAATTATATTTTTTTGGTGGGAAAAGAATAGAAACCGACCACACTATCTTCACTCAGTCTCCCGTTTGTTCTCTTAAAAATGTATCCTTGTGTAGGAAACATTTTGTATTCTTTTAGAGGAAGGATTTCACGAAATGTCTTTACAGTGACATTTGTATCGTATTTTAAAGCTTTCATTGGCATTGTGATTATTGTGTCTGTGTGTCTAAAGATCTGTGTGAAAATGGATCGACATAAAGGTTATTCAAGTCTAAACAAGAAAAAAGAGAAACTTTTACTTAATATGTGCTTTGGTATCATGATGGTCCGCAAGTTTAAAATTATGGTCAGCTTAGAAAGGATGTTGATTTTTCTTTTACCTAATATAAATTGTTATTTAACCAGTTATAAACAAGATAAGTAGCTATTTCCATGGCCGATGATGGTTACGTGTTTATCTTTGTACGTGTTTTCTATTCCATCTCCCTTTTTAGATTGGTTATGTGCTTAAATTAGTTACCTTAGGACCTAAAACAGGGGCAATGCACCGGTTACGGCCAGAGTAAAAATCGAGATTGCTGCTGAATAAGATAATTAGCTACTAGCTTAGATTAATTTGCTCGCGGTATAGTCACTTAGCTCATTTATTTTTCTCATTTATTTATTCATTCAGTGGCTACTCTGTGCCAGGAGTCATGCTTTGCACTGGGGACAAATAACACATATCCCATGCTTTCCAGAAGCTTGCAATCTGTTCAAGGGCAACAGGCATATGACAAAAATAAGGGCAGTCATATAGTTAGGACTCTTTGGGTTGCATGGGACAGAGACCCAACTTAAACTATTTTAAGAGAAGTGGGGAATTCATTGGCCTACAGCATCCAGTGAAGCTCTGAACTAAGCATGAAAGACAGGGATGCAGCCAGCTGGCAGCAGTCATTTGGGAACAGCTGGCAGAAGAAATTTCCCCTAGCACTGAATTTCCCTCTTCTACCTCTGTGTTTTTCTTTACAGTGACACCTTCGTTGTCCCTCATTGCAGGCCAGATTCATTCCCCGTGGTGGTGATCTCACTACTGCAACCCTTTTTTTTTTTTTTTTTTTTTTTTATTGCGGTACGCGGGCCTCTCACTGCTGCGGCCCCTCCCGTTGCGGAGCACGGGCTCCGGACGCGCAGGCTCAGCGGCCGTGGCTCACGGGCCCAGCCGCTCCGCGGCACGTGGGATCCTCCCGGACCGGGGCGCGAACCCCTGTCCCCTGCGTCGGCAGGCGGACTCTCAACCGCTGCGCCACCAGGGAAGCCCACTACTGCAACTCTTGACTAGCAGCTTTATGCTTTCCACAAAGGAGAGGGATCAATGAACTTTCAAAGTTGGTTTAAAAAATTCTTGAGAAATTCTCTGATCATACTGGCTTAGACCAGGGGTCCATTTCTGATCAGTCAAGTGTGGCCATTGGGAGAGGGTCATGTAAAAATGTGGTTTCTCTTGAAATAGCTACAGGGATTGAAACGGGGAGGGTAATTCTGGAAGTAGAGTTCCAGAATGCCAAACCGTATGTATCCTAGAATTATAGGTGCCATGATAGAAATATGATCGGATATCAATGAGGGCGTTAAATAGGGCTTATTCCACTTAGGGGAATCAGTCAACTTTTACAGGGAAAATGTGATACTTTAACGTGGCTTTGAGACATATATATTTATTCTTCAAGTAGATGATGGCGTTTGGGTTGGGAGAGTGTGAGGAGGGTATAGGACTGTGAAAAAGGAAGTCTGGAGAGGTAGGTTGGGACCAGAACAGTGAAAATCTTATATTTCATGTTCTGTCCTGTAGACAAATAGTAAAAGATATGTTTTGAAAGAAACACCTAAAAGTTCCTTTAGAATGTTTTCCAGCTGAGGGAAGGAAACCACACATCTCACTGTTTTTCTTCTCAGTATGACTTTAAAAGACCTAATTTTCTTAAGGCTGGCATTTTGAAAGAAGGCTTATGCGTGTGTATTTAAAAGAAGTATATGTGAAATTTTATAGCTTTTTAATAAGGTATATTTGCATATAGACTTTGTAATGTTGGGGAGTACCGTTAAAGATACTAGAAATATGGCCTTGATACAAGTGTCTGACCTTTGGAGGAGAGAGAAGGAATGGGCTAGTGGAAAGTGGGAAAAGCAAGTTAGACTGAGACGGGGGGGTTGGAAAAGATGGGCAGAAGATAAAGATCCAGTATTAAACTGGAAATGGAGGCCACTTGCAGGAAGAAGTGGTTCTAGGAACAGAAAAAATGGTTCCACATGTAGGTAGAAAGTGTGAGTGGTAACAGTAAGGTATATCGGTGTTTCTAAGCCTAGACATTAATTCCAGAATTGTATTATTTGAATCAGTTGAACTTGAGAACTGGAATTGACAGTCCATGGTATTAAATTATTGCATTCTTATTAAGCTTTTTGAGTTAGGGCTTGCAAATATTAATAACTGCCCAATTAATCAGGCAGCAATCATGAAGCCAGGAGCCTTGACTTTTATGTCTTTCAGTGTGGCTGCCGCAGTGTGAAGCACATAGGAACACTGAGCTATTGACTGATTTCTGGTAATTTTGCAAGTACATCTTACAGGGTATAGTACGTATACTTAGCTAAGGTACATTTATATTAACTTCTCGACTGGAAAACTAAATTTAAGTAACCAGGATTTTCTCTAAATAGTGGACTGATTTCTTACCTTTACAATCAGTGCAGTGATTTTAAGACCACTCAAGGCCAATAACATAGTGTGTGATTAGATATTTGTTTTTGGTTTGGGGAAGATTTGCTTAAAGTGGACCAGATTTCAGAATGACAAAACAAGTTTCCCTGGCAAGTTTGGTATCAAACTTTTGTTTTGTTATACTTGATTATGTACTTTGGCTGCATAAACCAAATATATGTTCCAGCCCAATTTGGTCTCTGCTCAGAGCGATTCTCCTTATTTGTCCAAAAGTTTTGGAACTCCTTTTTTTTTTGCACTCAACTCTGAGCATTCAGTCCCCTATGTAGTTCAGGGACAACAGACACCCCAGGAATGTGGGCTTGACTCATGACTTTTATAGTTAAGAAGCAGGACATGCTATTTTAGTCATTTTCAATGGTGGCAAGTTGGATACCAGATGTTTCAAAGGATAAAGTATCCTACTCCTAGGGAACCACGTGCAATGTAGATTTGTTTTCCGACATAGATGAAAGAGAAGTCACTCGGACTTCTATATGCTATAGGTTAAGCAAAATGCTTCCTGTTCATTGTCTATGCTTCCAGTGATCTCATGTCTCTCATGGAAAAGTCTTTAGCATAGTCTATATTTTGCCTGAGAGAAAAGCGGCTCTAGAATCTCAGGTTATATCCTATGGAAATGGAAAAACAACCCAGTCTTTCCCTCCTGCTGTAGGGAAACCCTGTTCTTCCCTAGTACGTTTTTATTCCTGGCGTGTCTTCTTTTTCACTCATAGAACACCTCCCTCCTGACACCTCTGTTCACCAAATGTGTAGAGGTTTTTTTTCCCCACAACAAGTGATTGCCTGTGACACCAGCTGGGTGTCCTACAATTTAAGTCAATTCTGACACTCTCTCCCCGGAGACAGTGTCACATCCCACAGGTTAAAGGCCCAGTCCCACAGGATTGACCTACCCCCTTCACACCATCAGATGCCAGTCGCAAACTCAAGTTACCGCCTGTTCATCTGACCAGCTGGCTAGAGATCGGCGGTTCCAATGACCCTCTCCTTGGGTTGGACTAATTTGTTAGAGTGGCTCATAGAACTCAGGGAAACACATTTACCAGTTTATTAAAGGATATGATAAGGGATACAGAGAAACAGCCAGATGAAGAGGTATATAGGGCAAGGTCTGGGAGGGTCCCTAGCATAGGAGCTTCTGTCCTGTGCAGTTAGGGTGAGTTGCCCTTCCAGCGCGATGAGTTCACCAACCTGGAAACTCTCTGAACCTCGTGCATTTGGGACCTTATGGACGCTTCACCCAGGCATGGCTGAGCATTAACTCTATTTTCAGCCCTTCTCCCATCTCAAGAGAATGTGGGGCGTGGCTGAAGATTCCAAGCTTCTAATCATGGCTTCGTCTTTCCTGTGAGCAGCTCCCATCCAGGAGCCCATCCAGAGTTGCCACATTAGAACAGAAGACACTTCTATCCCCCCAGCAAATTACAAGGGTTTCAGGAGCCCTGTGTCAGAAACCAAGGTCAAAGACCAAATATTAGAACAAAAGATGTTCCCGGTCTCTAATCACTTAAGAAATTACAAGGGTTTCAGGAGCTCTGTGCCAGGAACCTGGGCAGAGACCAATATACATATTTTCTATTATCTCACACTTATTCACAGCTCATGGGTTCGACTGTTTGACATAGGGACATGCCGAGTCAAAAATAATTTTCACAAAAGAGAATTGCATTATGTGCTTAATTTACAAAACTATTTCGGTGAATCATACAGTTAAGGCAAAAAACAATCTTTTTGGCATGAATTCCTTCTGCATTTGTTAAATGGTTTTCTCAGTATTCCTGTTGGTTATATGAATCATGGGATTCCCAATTATTTGATATTTGTGGAGTATGAAGTTTAATGTATTCAGACTTGAGAAAAGTCATCCAACAAGTGAGTCACAGGGGAGAAATATCCAATACCAATATGCTATTTCCCCTAAATTCTGACTAAGAAAAAATAAATATGTGTTTACCATTTTTTCAATTATTTTAACAAAGGGCCATAATGACACACTAATTGAATATGAATACTAGAGTTGGATAGTTTCTAGAAATTCTCTGGTCCAAGTCGTTAATTTTCAGATGAGAAGAGCAGAACTAGTGAGTTGACCTTATATGTGCCTATTCATTTGCCCAGGGATGTCAGCCACTCATATGTCAGAGAAGTCCCGTGACAGCCCCTCACCAGACTCATGGCCGCAAACACCGTCATCTGCACGCTGGGTGTTGTCACGTGCCAGACACCACACGTGTCTTATTTCATCCTTGCGATAATCCAACGAGGTCCTTAACACTATTATCTCAGTTTAATAGGAAAAGAGAAGGAAAGAGAGAGAGAGAAAGGAGAGTTAGAGGGGTGAATTCACTTCCTCCATTAAATGATGAAAGAGCTTTGGACCCTGGTCTCCCTGACTTCAAAATCCTGCTCTGTTGTCAACCATTCCACCATTAAATAATGGTGCTATGGTGAACCAGTTGTCAAGTATGGAAGGTTTAAAGCAACTGTGTGACAAGATCAATGCAGAATTTTTGGTAGAATGGTCTAAACTGGGTGTGTGATTCTGGAGGGGAAGAGACTATTTTCATGTGTGCTGGAGTTCCTTCGAGTGGAGAATGTAGCCTATCTCCTACTTTATTAAGTGCGTTCTCTAATTATCCTGATGCCTGTCCTCAGTCTTTCTCACTCTCCTCCCTGCTGTCAACCCAGGTTTAGAAGGAAGATGGAAGGGATAAGCAGATGAATAAAAATAAGCAGGAAGGGCTTCCCTGGAGGCGCAGTGGTCGAGAGTCCGCCTGCCGATGCAGGGGACACGGGTTCGTGCCCCGGTCCGGGAAGATCCCACGTGCCGCGGAGCGGCTGGGCCCGTGAGCCATGGCCGCTGAGCCTGCGCGTCCGGAGCCTGTGCTCCGCAACGGGAGAGGCCACGGCAGTGAGAGGCCCGCGTACCGCAAAAAAAAAAAAAAAAAAAAAAGCAGGAAACGTTGCACTGATTCATTCTATAAATAGTTATTGAGTAAATACATGTGCCAGATACTCTTCCTCTTCCTGAACTCATAAAGCTTACATTTGTGTGTGTGTGTGTGTGTGTGTAGGATGCATATAAACAAGGAACTTTATTTGACTGTAAATAACTTTTCCTAGGAGTAGCTCCTCATATGAATGAACACGTTTGGGGAATACGGATTAATATTTAGATTTATTTAAAACTTTTTTTTCCAGTAAGTTTCTAATGCTAAGTTCCAAGGCTGAACTTTTTTTTTTTTTTTTAATAAATTTATTTATTTATTTTTGGCTGTGTTGGGTCTTCGTTTCTGTGCAAGGGCTTTCTCCAGTTGCGGAGAGCGGAGGCCACTCTTCGCGGTGCGCGGGCCTCTCACTGTCGTGGCCTGTCTCGTTGCGGAGCGCAGGCTCAGTAGCTGTGGCTCACGGGCCCAGTTGCTCCGTGACATGTGGGATCTTCCCGGACCGGGGCTCGAACCCGCGTCCCCTGCATCGGCAGGCGGACTCTCAACCACTGCGCCACCAGGGAAGCCCCAAGGCTGAACTTTTGATCCTGACGTTATTGGTGCTGATCTCTGATCTCTTAATTGATCAAAGGCCTTGCAGTATTGAAATGGCTGTTCTCAAAAAATTGTTTTCAAAGCTCTCTGAAGCTCCACGGACAGTTCATTTTTGTATATGTTGTACCTGTTTGCTGAAAAATCCATCCTGTAGATGGCTAAAAACTCCAGGGTATAGACTGGGTGAGAAAAGTGAAATAGGATGTGGTATGAGAGTAACTGGCAAAGCATGGGAGAGGCAGTTTTTCCTCTTTCCCCTAGTTTTTCTTCTGCTTGGGAATAAATATGCAGGAAACTCTTAAGTCGATGGCAGCTTTAGCTTTTTTTCTTTCCTTTTTCTTTTTAAAGCTTCGGAGATATTTATAAAACACAAACAAACTGCATCTGGAAACATTTCGAGCTAAGGCACTGTAAAAAATGTGTTGGATGATATATTGGGAGGAGAGTTGGTTTAAAGGAACACTAAAACTCAAAGTGAGATAGTTTATGTCTCTGTTGTATGTCTGGAGGAAAGAAGTCCAATGGTATTAGCAAGGCTGTGCTCTATGAAGCCTTTAGGGATCTAGGTGCCTCCTAGCTTGATATTTCACCACCTGCTTAAGCTTCAACCATCATGCCACTCTTCAGGTAGCAGGTGGAAGGAGAAGGAAGGAGAGAAGCCCATTCTCTCCCTTTAAGGATATTTATCATAAGTCCCACACGTTACTTCTGTTAAGATCCCTCAGGCCAGAATTTAAACAAATGGCTATACCTAAATGCCAAGTGGCTGGGAAAAAGAGTCTTTATTCCAGGTGACCAAATGCCCAGCTAACTCAGGAATTCTATGACTATAGAAAACAAAAGGATAGCAAGGGATAACTGTAGTCAGTTAACTGTACAGATAACTGTACCAGTTTCTGCCACAGATGCCTCTCACTCTTTTCTCTGCCCCAAGTTCCACACGTCTATCATTTAAAATCCAGAATGAGCATGCCTTCAATGAAATCTGTTCTTTCCCTATTGTTTCTGAGATGCAAAACACCTTTTAATGCCCTGAGACACACTGTGGGCCGAGGCTGCTATTAGAAAAAGGGAATAGCAAATGGCTTTGCAGCTTGCTCTGGGCCCACTAAAATTTCACAGAAACAGTAGCGTCATCTCTGCATGACCCGCTCTTTTCAGAAGGATGCCTTTAAAGTTGCAAAACAATTCAGGTTCCTTCAGGCACCTGGAACCCTGGTGCGCCATTGCCTGACTCACTTCCGATTGAGAAACAGTTGGGACCTGGGACCAAAACTCCTGCTGCCTGACCTCCGGAGGATTTTCCTTTTTGGAGTTTTAATAGGTGTCATCAGCCCAGTAGGGGAGACTCTTGGCAAACCTGAGGCTTTCTCCTTCCAGAAGCTCACTGATACTGCCTCTGTGAAAGGGCCAAATTTGTCAGTGGGAAAAGAATTTTACGAAGTATCATGAAGTAAACTGTTTTGCCATGCTCTGAATATTGACCCTTAGTAATAAAAGCTTCTTACATTTTCAAACATGGCACTGAATCATCTCTTTAAATAATTAACAAGTAGGGAGACAAGATGCAGGAATTCACTTAGCTCTTTGAAAAAGAAAACTTTAGTGGACTTAGGTACACTGGGAAAAAGTGAATCAAATAGAGGTGCATTCAAGTTAAATACTGGGATTATTTTTATAAAGGTTTTCTATGTGTCTGCCCACACAGAGGAGATTTATTCTCAGGCATTTTTCAAGTTAAATATTTGTTACCTTTAGAGAGTAACCCTGTTCTCCGATTATTTTTTTTTCTCAGTCTCTTCCCTCGTCCACTTTAAAAATGATCCAAACGTTCCGCTCACTGAGTGCGGGAAGGCACAGAGCAGGAGGGAAAGAATGACAGAAACTCAGTGAAGGCATCAGAGACTCCTGCCAAGAAACATTTTGAAGAGGCTAATAATGCTCAAACGTTAATAATGCCTTTACCTTGAAGACATCCAGCTACTGTGTGGCGCTTAAATTATCCATCTAGAAGCAGCAATTCAAAGTTTAATTGTCTACTCGTAATACACAGAACTATTTGTCTGGACCAAGTTCATTCGCAGATGTTGGTCAGTTTTCTGAGTTTTAAAAAGTGTTACTCATTATCCCATGTGGAGCCTCTGTTCCTTGTCCTTTCCAGCCATAGTTATATTGGTTTCCACATTCAGAACTGTGACAGCATTCCAGCAGAATAGCCAAAGTTGTTTTTACGGTCTTTCTTTGACGGAGAAGAAAAGAAAACATATTGGGTTAAGTATGAGAGAATTCTCTTTCTCCTAAATTTCCTCCCAACAAAAAGAAACAAAATAAAGAAACAAAGGAACTAGAAAATAAATGTGTGTCTGGAATCCGAAGGGTACACTTCCTCATAATATACCTGTTTCGGTAAAAGCTTGCACGGGAAACGCTTGCCTGTTCCTCAAATGTCATAGCTTTCCTTTGGTCTCTCTTGGTGGATCCAATTTCTCAGCAGTACGATGTATTCCTTGTTGTTTCTAGTATTTTCAATGGACAGGAATCATCTGGTACATAATCCCTGGCTGGGCTGGAGGCTGAGCACAGCTGGCCACAGCTGTGCTGGAGTAGCCTGAGAACTGAACTGTTCATATAAGGTGGTTTAAGAAGGTATTTGCAAGTGGAGCAGACGGCGGGCTCTGGGCCAGTCTCAGCTGCCGCGGGGGGTCAGCCTTCCGAGGGCATGACACCGGTCGTTGGCGGTCACAGAGATGGAGCTGAACAGAAAGTGGAGCGTTCACTGCCCTGAAGGCCGGTGTCATCGCTGACTCTCTACCTCTCTGGGGTCAAGTCGACGTGCCTCGTAGAGTGAAAGGCCACGCCCTTTTCATTCCCGCCTTTTAAGGCTTTTCGCCACAGATCCCTCGTCGGAGAAATCTTAGCAGGGGCACTGCATTTTCTCTAATATTTGAGCGTGTATTTATAGGGACTCTTTAAATAATTTGTGTGTGATTGATTCTGAAAAGCATGTAATGTCTTGTTCGGGGAGCGCTCGGCCTCAGAGGATGCAAACTCGTGCTAAATTGTCACTCTGGGGCAGCGGTAGGTCAGGAATTATTAAGATGAACAGGACAGAGAGCAGTGAATTGGCAGGAGGGGCTTGGTTTGGTTTGGTTTTAGGCAGGCAAGGGAAGGAGCTTGAATCCACAGAGGAAGATAGCCCTGGATGTCAGAGATTAGAATGGGAAAAGGTCAAATCCAGAGAAGAATCATCAATAGCAAGAATGTTTCATTCCTGAGATATCAGAATAGGTGGGGTCCAGGCTCTAGAAGATGTCGGGGTGTAGCACGGAGGAGACAAGCTTTTGGCAAAACGGAGGATGTTTTCACTTTCCTTTTATGGACCTCTGACTACGTGTGGGTGCTTGTCGCCAAAGCGAGACCTGTGGGCTGTCCCCTCCTAATTTAGCAACGCCAGAGGTAGTCAACCTTCCGGGAAGGACCTACACACATCTGTCTGAAGTTGGTCATGGCTTTGTGACCATCACTTATTTTGAAAGTTCACTGCCAAATGAAGTGACTTTGGAACTTTACTTAAAATTCTCTCCCAGTATAAGCAGGGGATAATTTAAAATCATTTCCCATATTCTAAGACGTAGCGAAATTGTCACCTTACCCACTGTTTCTTCGGGGATTGAATAAGAAAGCTTTAGAGTAAAAATGAAAGACCTAAATTTTGGAGCACTTTCCATTAAGTTTAATGTCTTCTGTGGTATTGTAACACAGCATTTTCCTGAGACAGCTAAATAAATCATGCAGAATTGGCACCTAAAAGAAAATAGTAACAGGATATTGTAGTTAAGGAAAAAAGTCATGAAGATAAAGTTTGCCTAAGGTTGAAATTTCTTGGTGACATTAATGAAGATAGTGCAGCGTCAGCGATGTCTCTTAAAGCAAATCGGTAGGGCTGGACTATGCTGTTTGTGTGTGTTGGGAGGGTGGGGACCAGTCCTCTCTCTCTCCCTCTCTTTCTCGCATGTGTCTTTATCCGTATTTTCAGGGCTGTTGGCAAATGAGTGCAATGAGTATGAACTTGCTCTGTGGCTCTGGGGGCCCAAGGAAAGGGTTAGCAATCCAGGCCCAACTTTTGGCATCTTTCCTGACGAGGTCAAAGCCAACAGGGATAAGAGCCAAGGCTACCTCTCCCGTCTCAAGGGCTGCCAGGAGGGTCGAGGGCCTCAGGTAGCTCAGGCCAAGAATTTCCTCTCCGTGTCTGTCATGTACATGGCGTATAGTTAAATGGTGTGGGCTGGCCATGCTCTCCCCTGGGCAACACTGTTTTTAATTGCTTCACCGCACTTAACCCTCCGTCTCCACTCAAAGAACAATTTAACCTTCTTTTTGAGTTCCTGCCACAAAAAGGAGAGTTTCATGCATTTTTAGAAGGGAGTACTCACTGAGTGCTTTTTGTGTACCTGGTACCAAACTCTGAGCTGTGGCAGTAGGAAGAGTTTATTTTTTATTTTTTTATTGAAGTAGAATTGATTTACAATGTTGTATTAGTTTCAGATGTGCAGCAAAGTGAGTCAGTTTTATATATATATATATATATATATATATATATATATGTATTCTAGGAAGAGTTTAAAGACATTATCCTTACCCAGTGAATGTCCTTACCCATATGGTAACAAAAAGGTATTGCAGCACTGTAAGAGGGCGTGGAGGCAGTAACTGCCATAGAGCTAGAGCTGGGAAAATTATAAAGACAAGTTTTATGAGAATCAAACACTTTACAGACCAAATTTTCATGGACTCGGGTGCCTGTTTTATTCTATGCACCTTTCCTAATAGTGCTGTAAGCCTTAGGGATGCAGGCATGGGTTAACATACATACTTATTCCTTTCCTACAGTTGTTTTCTCTTAATTTCATGAGGACACCAAAACTAGTGGGAAAAGGCCAATGAGGAAATCCTTGGGGGAAAAATACCCCACACATAATACTTGCATTTCTGAGGAGAAAACCCAAAGGGAAAAAGGTACTCAATACACAGGATGCTGGCAAAATATTTTACCAGGATGTAGTTTTGACTAGGTTACTATTTCCGCTGCGATAGAACGTGTTTTACTTTAAAAAAATTATCTCTTGATCTCCTTTATACACTCTCCATTATGGCCCCTTATGTAGAAATATGTACTACATGCTATTCTGCATTCATTTTAGGCTGGTTTGGAGAATTTCAGGGAGAACACATGCATTTCTCCGACCAGGCTTAGCTGCTGACATCATAGAAATTCTTTTTTTTTGCTCCCAGATGTGAGTTCGAAGGCTAGAACCCTGACTGTTCACACGTGACTAGCTTTCATGGCCCAAATAGTCCCTAGAAACGAAAGAAATGCATTTCCATAGTCACATGAATCAAACAGGGGACTTGGTTTTATTCCTTACTTGGGGACCACTTGACAGTTTTTTTCGTTCTGAGTGATGTGGTTTCTATGTAGTCCCAGTGCATTCATTTTCCATCCTCACTTTCCTTCCTCCCAAAGTATAAAAGGAACATGACAAAATGATCTGACACTTGCTATGGATAACAAGATTCTCTCTATGTATCTTTGCCATAGAAAGGCCCACTGAAGAATTAGGCCTGGTGTATTTTTGTCATTTCGAGCAATTCTGTTGAATGGCCCTTAGCTTTGGTTTTGGCTTTATAACGTAATGCATAGCCAAGGCGTCAATATGGCGATGGTGCGGAGTCCAGATATCATTCTGCCTTAATGACTCTAACATGGTGTGAATGTGGAAACCAGAAAGTTCATTTCTGAAGGCTGAAAGCAGCAGAGAACAGATGAGGGTAACAGAGCAAAGCTTACTTCCAGCCTTGGCTACTTCTGGCAGGACATTCTTCTCTCATTACTTCATACGGACCAGATAGGAAGCAAGGTGTCCTGCAGATACGATTCTTGCTAATCAGAAGAGCAGGAGATCTGCTTACACAGTTAGTGTAACCACACATCACCTGTTATTAAAGACTTGCTGGCCATGTTCAGCTCTGTGGATTGCAGAACTTCTCAAACTTCCCCGTATCTGCAAATCTTTGGAGATTTAGTGGGTCTAAGGTGGAGCCCAGCTATTCTGCAAATTTCAAAAGCTCCCAGGAGCTGTTGATTCTGCTGGTCTGGGGACCACGCTTGGGTACCAAGGCACCAGGGCATGATGCTGAAGTGGCCCAGATGTCAGGTCTAATAACAACACCAACAGGTTAATTTATCTCTTATCCCTGAATCAACCGCACTCTTAGTGAACCTCCTTTTAAATACTTGCTGTTGGTCAAGAAGAGGATCTGGTGTTGACAGAAGGATGACAGGCCTAGGGCTAGAGGACGTATGGAATGGTCTCGGGGTACTGGGGGAGCCCTCATACTCCCATTCTCCTGTGATTCCTTAAGCTCTACCTGATAGAGAGTCATTTGTATTAACAAATAATACCTTTAAAATGTTAGATCTTCGTTTAAATTAGTTTCACTAGCTGGTTTACTGCTAACTGGAAACTGCTGATGGGAGAGATCGGTCATTGAGGAAAACCTGGGATAAGGATAGGAGTTTAAAGACTTGTGCAGGAAAAACACTCCTGTGTGTTTCCTTTACTCTCACCTTACTCTCACACTTCACTTTATTTCTGACACTTCTGGTCACAAAATATGTGGAGTTTTTCCCCCCGACACCAAGCAATTCTCTGACACCAGTAGAGTGTCCTATAATTTAACTTAGTTCTGACCCTATCTACCTGGGGATACTGTCAGATCCCAGAGGGTCTGTGGGACTCAATCCCACAAGACTGGCCTCCCCCGACTTCAGATGCCAACCGCAAGTCTTCTGACTGACCAACTGTAAGTCAGGGTTCCCATGACCCCCTTCTTGGGTTTGAGAGTTTGCTAGAATGGCTCACAGAACTCAAGGAAACATATACATTTATTGATTTATTATAGAAGGATATGCTAAAAGATACAGATGGGCATCCAGATGGAAGAGATGCATAGTGCAAGTTATGAGGGAGGAAAGCTCGGAGCTTCCGTGACCTCACTGGGGCACCATCCTCCTGGTCCTCCGTGTGTTCAGCAATCTGGAAGCTCTCTGAACTCCATCCTTTGGGGATTTTTATGGAGGCTTCCTCACGTAGGCATGATCGATCATTAATTCAGCTTCCAGTCCCTTACCCTCTCCTGAAGGATGGGTGGTGGGTGTGCAGCTTCCAAGCTTCTAATAAGCACGGCTTAGTCTTTCTGGTAACCAGTTCCCATCTGGAAGCTATCTAATCACCTCATTAGAACAAAAGACACTCGTATCGCCCAAGAAATTCCAAGGGATTTTGGAGCTCTGTTCCAGGAACTAAAGGAAGAGACAAATATATGTAGACCAATATTTATAGAAATGTGTATACACACACACACACACACACACACACACACACACACACATACACATACACACATTCTCTATTATTTCACAGAACTGGAACAAATGAGGAAAGGTAGTTTTGGAGTATGTGGCATTTCAGAAAATAATTGATCTGTAAGGGGCAAAGGACAGTCCAGGAGAGAATAGGAGTGTGTGCTGGTTGGTCTGGTGAGGACTGGGGCGTCCCGGGGGCCCAGTTTGGGTGGCTAGTCCTGGAACAAATGGATGACATCACCAATGACCAGCTCAAAATGCACATTCCACTGATCGTGAACCAATTGTATCATCTTCCTTTACAGGAAACAGCCTAAATTAAAAACAAAACAAAAACTCCCTGAAGGAAACATTCTCCACCTTTTATTTTCAGATGTATTTCTCCCAGTTTGGCTACAAAGAAAAGATTTCTCACAGTGTTTATACCTGCTAGGAAATTGGGAATTCCAGAAATCTCACAGGGTCCAGATCAGTTTTCTTTCCAAATCTGGGATGCAACACTCTCTTCTGAATGACAAAGAGAGGTCAGTTATCAGATTTGTGCATTTATACTGGTTTTATGTCAGTGGTACCAGTGTGACTTGAATGCTTGTGAAGAATGCAGTTTCCTAGAAACTGCATTTAAGAAAAACACTTAAAAATATTTTGACCATTGTATGGTTGGGATTTTTAGCCTCAATGGATCTGGTGTACTTAACGGGCATGGAATTATTCCAATTGCACCGTAATCTCAAATAAGCTAATTTTTTTTTTTTTTTTTTTTTTTTTTTTTACAGCAAATTGTGAGAATGAGAAGCTTGGAAGGGATGGTAGGGAAATGATAGGTGCTATGTGCCTCTTTATTGTAACTTATTATGTTTAATCATTATAATTACACTAGTGCATAACTCCCTTAGGGTCAAAGACTAATGGAATAAGAATTAGGAAATCAGGACCCTGATTACTATCTGAATTTCTACCATTTAATTACATCAGCTATATCACAAAACATTATCTAATGCTTGGTGAACATGGTCCATGATCCTTAGTAGCTGTGTTTTAATAATAAAGATTTAAAAGTAACAGTTACCATTTATTGAAGATAAACTATATGGCTAGTACTACTTTAGGTACATTACAATCTTAGCTCATTTACGACTTTCTTAATAACCTTTTTTCTGTAAAATGATGATAATGTTGGCCATTGGTTATAGCCTGCATGTATGTAATGCTTTATATTTTTAAGAGACCTTCTCTATATATTTTCATTAACCTATTCAGTTCTTCATGAAGTAGTTCTAATTCCCTGATACAAAATTTTGCTGAGATTTCATAGAGAATCTTGACTGTGAATCAAAACCTCTTTGCATCTGGGGTGGAGAGAAAAGTGGAGATAGCATTGCTTTTTCTGTTCCAATTCCAGCTGTGAAGAGTGAGACAGGGGTGTCTGTGTGGAGTCATTGGGCTGAAGATTTTCATCTACAAACCAGGTATTTGGGTTTCCTTCCACATTTTCCCCATTTCTGCTCTGCCTGTGGACTTAAGTTTCACCCTCTCTATGGTACTTTTTTTCTTTCGTTTTGTCTTTTTTAATTTGTTCAAGTCATGTTGGTTTAGATCTTCTGGTAGTTGGCTTAGCTTGACACTGACTTTGACCAGCTTTTAAAAACTCTCCTAATATTGAAGACAAATGCAGTCACCATTTAGATGATAAATGGCAGCATGTTTCACATAAGGAGGCCTGGTAGATATCCCTTATTGAGAATTTAATAAAATTACCTGTAATCATATTGGCAGAGCAATTTCTTAAGGCCATCTGCTTATTTATTAAAATGATTTTTAAAAATATACCGAACTAGATACTTGTCTAGTAGCATTTCACCTGTATTGGACTATTTTTTAACTCTAAGGTATATTTTATATTACCTGTATATCCCATCCCATTATCATCCTAGGATAGGATCCCCCAGAGTAAAGGTACCTTTTTTACTAAATCACCCTGCTCATCTTTCTATGGGCCGTGAGTTATCCTTCTACACATAAATGGCAAGGTAGCATTGCTTATATGCTACCCTCTGTCCTTGTGAGATGCCTGAACCTCCTCTTTCAATATTTTCCTGAAGTTTTTCTTTCATAAGGGATAATACCAAGAATTGTAAGCTTCCTGGTAGGCTAATAATCTGGTGCTATTTAAACCAATTATCTGTCCATCATTTATTTCATGGGTTGAGAAGAACCAGATTACGCTTTAATGAAAGTTGTACTAAATGCTATGTGGCATCCTGGAGATCTTGGAATAGTTAATGAGTATTAGTGGAAAAACTGGTGATTCGAATAAAGTCTGCGGTTTGGTTAATAGTGTTTTACTGATGTCCATCTCTCAGCATTGACAAATGTACCACAGTTCTGCCAATGTTAACGTTCGGGGAAACAGGGTGAAGCTTACAAAGGAATTCTCTACTCTTTTTGTGATTTTTCTGTAAATCTAAAATTATTCCAAAATAAAACAAATATTTTAACAATCCCAGCCCTCAAATTGTATGCCTTTTCTTTATCTTCAAAATAAATTTATTATATGTTTTGAACACAACATAACATTTTAACATCCTTGGAATTTTATTTTATTTCACAGTTTGTCATGCATTAAGAGAGAATATTCACCAATGCCACTCATTAAATAAAGGAGTAGCTTACATGAATAGAATGGTAAAGTCTGGGATAGGGAGGGTGGGAGGGAGGGAGACGCAAGAGGGAAGAGATATGGGAACATATGTATATGTATAACTGATTCACTTTGTTGTGAAGGAGGAACTAACACACTATTGTAAAACAGTTATACTCCAATAAAGATGTTAAAAAAAAATACCTATAAAAGCTTTCCCCCCACCCCTGGATTATGTCAGCTAAACATTTGCGACATCTTGGCTTTTCTTACTCTAGTTTTCTTTTGCGTGATGTTCCAACATCTCAGAAAATGTACTAAAGAACTGAACCCAGATAATAGATGAAAAGTTTAAGATATGGCTTACATATGGAGGAGATTTTAGACAATTTTAAAAACGTGTGAAAACATGGGTTCCAGACGAAGAACACTAGTAGACAAGGTCCCTAGTAATTGACGATATTTCTAGGTTGAGGTAATGTGCTGCCCAGCATCTGCATCACTGGTACATGCTGAGAGGTTAGGAAATTTTGGAACTGTATAAATTGGGGTTCACAATTTTATTTTGTCTTCCTACAAAAAATGTGTTTCCTGATTGGCTCAAGATGATAATTATGGGACTTCAGACTTTAACTAACAGATGACTCAGATATTTATTTTGGTGCAGGAGATTCTGAGGTCCTTAAAGCCCACCCGCGGGGGAAGTCTCTTACTGAAGACAGAGCCCATACGGAAAACACCGAGTCACAGGTGTAGAGAGATCCAGCACTGGTTTTTGTCCTTGGAGACAAATCTCTTCCCACATAGTGGAGAGTTGTAACTAGACACACAAAGACAGGAGAACTCCTAACCTCGGCAGACATAACCAACCATAACACTGTCACTGTGTAAGAGGGGAAGAGGTGTTCTCGAGCCAGGCTGTCCTGGATGCAGCCGTCATTGTGGTAGGAACTCACCCAGTGACCTCTCTGCATGTTTAACCTTTCCTGCCACATAATCTATTTCATGACCAAGGATATAAACTAGAATGACTGACAGGAGAAATTATGAAATCTGTAATTAACATTAGGCATTTTTCTATCGTGAGTAAGGATTTTTGGGTCAAAAAGAACTGGGTTTTTATCCTAGCTCTACCATTTGCCCTCTCTAGGACCTTGGACAAGTTACTTACCCATTTGAGCTTCAGTTTCCTTGCTTCTAAATTGCAGATAACAATAATTATTTTATCGGATTGTTTTGTGGGCTACGAGAGCAAAGTGCCAAGGCCAGCACATGGCACCAAAGAACCCGTTGTGCGTTCATTCTCCCCACCCGCTCTGAGCTCTCTGTGGTATAACTGAGGAACATGAAGGGCTTCGTGTGCACACGGACACACGCGTGTGCACATATAGACAGCTTCCCCAGGCTTTGGCCGTATGTGGCGTTCCCATGCCATTGCTGATTTTCTCTGAGCCCGTATTCGTATTCATTCTCCTCCTCCTCCCGCTTCCTTCTTCCTTCTGTCACCAATACCTTCCTTTGCTCCTTGTTCTTTCTGTCTCTTCCTCCCTTCCCCCTCCCACCCCAACACTTTCCTTCCGTCCTGCTCCCCGCTCTCCTCTCTTTCTCCCATTCCTCCTCCCAGGGTTTTCAGACTTCTTAACAACAGGTACGATGGGGAATGTTCACACCTATAAAGGACCTAGGATTAAACCTCAATGCTTAATTGCACTGTTGAAAATTCGAGGCATTTCTTTTTTTTATAAAAAAAAGCTGCCTAATACTGCGTTAGAAGCAAACTTAGTCCTAAAGCAGCCCCCTGACTGTAAGTAACACAAAAGCAAACAATGCTGCCCCTCCAACCAGAATGGCCATTCAAAAGAGGAGGATGTTTGAAAAAGAGTGTGTATGTTCCTGGATCACTTTGCTGTACACCTGAAGCTAATACAATGTTGCAATTTAACTAAAACATAAATGTTAAAAAATGGTTAAAGAAACAACAAAATAGGAGGATGTCGTGTCATTACTACCTGTAGAAAGACCACACCACCCCCTCTGTGGCCACATGCTGGACTGTGTTCAGAAAGAGTACGGTACTTGATGACCTTGATCAGGTTTTTATTTTTATTTTCCCACATAGCTAAGGGTGTCCTAATCTCAGTCTTAGGAGAATGAGGCAAGTTTTCTGAAATATTCTTATCCTCTGATTTTTCTGAAGGCTTCCATGATCCTCATTTCAATTTTTAGTTAATTTTTTATTACAAAACAAATACCCCTCCCTCCCAATCTCCAAAACTAAACCATAAAGGAGATTATTACAGGGTTAGGACGAGGTCATTTAGAGGAGAAAGCCCCGTGTATAGAAGGGGAGAGGGCTTGGTGCAAGGGGTCTCGTTTATGGGGTGACCAGCTGACCCAGGTCTGAAGGCACTTTTCGGACTATGCAGTCTTAACTTCTGCAGGGCTTTTAAAATCCCTGATGTGTTCTGAGCTCACAAAACTCTGACATTTATTTGTTAGAAAAATCTTTAGTTCAAAAGAGCTCAACTTATTCTCCAATTTCTGAAATTGACTGCAGCGTGACCTCTGGTTAGAAGCTGTTGCCCCAGTTGTGGATGTCTCTTAGGTCTTCAAGGAGCAGGTCCCAGATGTTTGATGAGGGCTGAACGATTGATGCCTGCTTCTTGGTGCATATGTCAAAATGTTAAAATATTATCAAGTGTTAGGTGCAAAATTGCTCTTTAAGATCCTTACAGATAATACAAATAGAGAAATTCGGCCATTCGGGTGAGTAAAAATGTAGACTATCTATACTTGTAAAATAGTTGACTTTACATCCAAGAAAAGATAGAAGTGTTTTCAATAAGCTGGTGAATGCAGAGGGAGAAAGTGCCTGTTTAGCAGAGGTAGGGAAAGTAGCAAATTACCAGGAAGGGCGTGCTTCCAGTGCTAAAATGAGAAGTGGGTTAACTTCTCTGAGAACAGAGGGCATGGTGGCATGGATTGTGACTTGGGGGAAAGCTCAGGGAGAGTGGGGACTCTGTCTAGATGGAAAGGGGACCGACGGTGGGAAGGAAAGGAACTACCTTTTGTTTTCTGATATCATTTGTCAGGCCCTTTGTGATGAATATGGAGATTGGATGCCTAGATCCCCTTCGACTGAGAGTCTGTGGCCCAGCCACTGGGAGAGCTGGTCACAGGCAGCCGTCAGGGATTTCCTCAGCTGCACAGAGCCTCCTTGCCTAAGGTCACGCCCTTCCCAGAGTGGCCGGCACCCTGGGAAGCACCCTGATCAAGCATCAGGTATAAAAGTCCAGCCATTTCGGCCTAACCTGGGGAAATTCCAACGGCTCATTTTAGCTCTAAAGCTCCCTGTGGGGTCAGCTGAAGCTGTTGGTCTGCATCAAAGCTCAAATTTCCCTACGTCTATGAGTCTATTTCTGTTTTGTAAATGAGTTCATTTGTATCATTTCTTTTTAGATTCCACATATAAGGGATATCACACTATATTTCTCTTTCCCTGTCTGACTTCCTGCAGTATGACAATCTCTAGGTCCATGCATGTTCCTGCAGACGGCATTATTTCATTCTTTTTTTTTTTTTTTTTTTTTGCGGTACGCGGGCCTCTCACTGCTGTGGCCTCTCCCGATGCGGAGCACAGGCTCCGGACGCGCAGGCTCAGCGGCCACGGCTCACGGGCCCAGCCGCTCCGCGGCATGTGGGATCTTCCCGGACCGGGGCACGAACCCGTGTCCCCCGCATCGGCAGGCGGACTCTCAACCACTGCGCCACCAGGGAAGCCCTATTTCATTCTTTTTAATGGCCGAGTAATATTCCATTGCCTAACCAACGAGGACTTACTGTATAGGACAGGGAACTTTGCTCAATGTTATGTGGCAGCCTGGATGGGAGGGGAGTTTGGGGGAAAATGGATACATGTATATGTATGGCTGAGTCACTTTGCTGTGCACCTGAAACTATCACAACATTGTTCAATATAAAATAAAGAGTTAAAAAAAAAAAAAAGCTCAAATTTCCCTCTGCGCAATCCTGCTTCCTTCCTCCCCCCACCCCCTGCCATAGGTGCCGATCCTAAGAGCACTCTCCAATAAATGTTCTACACTCTGACTCCATCTCAGAGCCTGCTTCTTGGAGACCCCACCTGTGACACTCTTTCAGTATTCTATGTTATTTAATCTTCCTAATAACTCCCCGAGGTTGATATTTTTAGCTGTAATATATAGGTGAGAGGTTAAGACTTAGGTGAAATAACTCACCAGAAGTCACACATCCTGGCATCCACATTTTGGTCTTTTAATCACAATATCCATGCTCTTTTCAGTGTATCGTGTTCCCTGCTAAAAGGATTAGCAGTAAACACACAGCTTCAGGCATGTACAGTAAAGATTGGATAATTACTTGTGTGCCCTCATTTAGTCAACAGCTATTTATTAAATACTCACCAATGTACCAGAAATTTTAAAGTTACAGAAGGAAAAAACATGAACTGTGAGATGGATGTGCTATTTACATAAAGGGTTTGTAGACACTGGACAGAATCTTGCGTCTGTTCTGTAATGGCCAATCTTCAAGTCAAAGGTCAACTTGGACAGTATCTTTGAAGATCAGCCTTTCTCAGTTATATTTGGTTTTGGAATTATAACATTTAATTAGAGATTAAAGAAACTAATGGTACATGAAGGTGAAACAGACAAGTGTTGCTTTGAAAGACTCAGTAAGGACTGATGCTAAAAAATTGCTGCCAAACTAATTGGAACCAAGACAACTGTAAAATGTTGGAAGATGTATACACCTAGGAAAGATATGTACTTATATTGTTTCTCAAATACGTTTAAGGTTTCACTTTAAAGAGCACAAGTGGAATGCATCTTAGATGATGCATTTTGATTATGATTCATTCTGGAAGGAAAAAGAATGGAATCATACTAAAAAAAAAATTTGGCCCAACATCAAAAGATTGGCAAATGAATATACATTTATATGTTTTGAGTTAGAACAAAATATTTAAGGTATGTATGCATCATTTTTTTGTGATTCCCTACTTTAACCAACTTTCTCTGTTGGCCCCACTTACTGTTAAACTGTTCCACCATGTTTATTAAGAACATGTATCCTCAAAATAGTATTTCTCATAAAGAATATATTCAATAAAAGTTTGTTACATGAGTGATCACCCAAAAATGTATGAGATAAAAATTACTTTATGAAATATATCATATAGAGTATAGGCAAGTACCACGTATAGATTTCTATACAATTTCTAGTTTGCTTCCTTGGGGACAGTATTCAACTCTTCTTCTTCTGGAATAAAGGTCAGATCCAGTCTTTCTTTGTTAGTGGCCTACTGAAT
This sequence comes from Physeter macrocephalus, assembly GCF_002837175.3. NCBI lineage: Eukaryota > Metazoa > Chordata > Mammalia > Artiodactyla > Physeteridae > Physeter > Physeter macrocephalus. The sequence goes on from NC_041220.1 coordinate 127,292,236, forward strand.
GAATTTTGCTTTTTTACTTTTAGTGTATTAATTTTTTTAGTGAAACATTTAAAATAGTTATTCAATGAGGCAACACATTTGGAAAGACCAACTTAGCTAAAATAACAGCAAAAACTTCCTAGTTATAAGCTAGTGGTGATCAGAACCAGAACAAAAACAAATTATTAATCTCATACAAAACTGCCACTATTTAACTTTTCCTATAAATATACTTACCCTTAGTCTATAGTTAACTGCCACTTTACTCTGTCTTTTTTATCTTTGACTCCTCTCCCAAATCTCTGGATAGTAACATCCTTCATTTCTTTTTTTCTTTTCTTTTTTTTTAAGAGTAACCACCTCTCTTTTTTTAAAAATAAATTTATTTATTTTATTTATTTATTTTTGGCTGTGCTGGGTCTTCATTGCTGCGCGCAGGCTTTCTCTGGTTGCGGCGAGCGGGGGCTACTCTTTGTTGCGGTGCGTGGGCTTCTCCTTGCTTTGGCTTCTCTTGCAGCGGAGCACGGGCTCTAGGTGCGCGGGCTTCAGTAGTTGTGGCACGTGGGCTCAGTAGTTGGGGCTCGCGGACTCTAGAGCACAAGCTCAGTAGTTGTGGCGCACGGGCTTAGTTGCTCTGCTGCATGTGGGATCTTCCCAGACCAGGGATCGAACCCCTGTCCCCTGCATTGGCAGGAGGATTGTCAACCACTGCGCCACCAGGGAAGCCCAACAACATTCATTTCTATTGTGGGCTCATCAGACTTTCCCACATATGTAATATCTTACTTTTAGAACTGCTCCATTTTTAACATGCAACTGCATAAAGACAAGGTCCTGTCTTGGCTTTCCCTAGGTTCATATTGATTTTCCGCGTGTAGTGGAGTGAGAAAGCAAACGTGAAGCCACAGAACTCTATTTGTCTTGGTGACCAAATGGCTTGGGTTAAGATCTTTAGTTGGAATTCCTTGCTATATCTAAAATTCTGGAACTTAGCCATGTTTGGTGAGAAAAAAAAGAACAACACTGGTAGCAGTTGGAATTTCTATTCTACAAAGACAGATTTTTAAAATAAAATTTACAGCATAAATAAAAGTATGAACTTTGACTACACTGTTCTATAATTTAAATCAAGATTAAAATGAATCAAATGTAAAGAAATAAAATCATTTAGGAATATATTGTTACTACCCCCACTAACATCAATATTTGGTATCAGTATTTATCATTTTAAAGTTAAGTAGAAAAGAACCTTCATTTATCTTAAATCTTTTCTTAGGTCAAAACTTTTCATGGCTTATAGTTTAGTCTTGGTTGGTAATGGAAGAGCTTAAATTTCAAACTAATTCAATTACAAAAAAAAAGTTCCAGAGGTAATTTCATTTGGCAAATATTGAGTAAATAAACTGAATTTTTTTTCTTTAGGAATTATTTGTCTTTAATATATTAATATGCATCATAAATTTCCAAGAGAGTGAGTGATATAGTATATAGTGTTTTATAAACATATGCAAATGAAAAGGAAGGCTCAGACAATAAATATCTTGAAGGATAAATTGATGTGACTTGATGACTGATTAAATACAGGAAGTAAGAAAGAGTGTAAACAAAGGTAAAAGATGTTGAAGTTGGAAAATTATAAAAAATCTCTTTGCTATTTCATTGCTATCATTTGTCGAGCTGCTATTACGTGCCGATGAGGGACTGGGACTCAGAAATTTAAGTAATTTGTCTAGGGTCATATAGATACTATGTGGTTGTCACAATAGTACAATCACAGTGTACTGAAATGATTGATGGAGAGATACCAAAGACATGTGAAAGGATGTGAAGTTCCTTTAATCACAAAGGATGTGGAAGCTTATGGTACCAATTACACAAAGCAGGAGGCAAGACACTGCCCTCCCAGATGGAGGTACAGGTGCAGCCAGTACATGTTACACAGTGTGATGGTTCTTCCAGATGAGCTTTTCTTTCCTTCTTTTTTTTTTTTTTTAAATCCATATGACCATCTGCAAGTCACTGGTACAAAATAATGCCTCCAGATTCTTGAGTGCTTATTGTGGAAGCAGGTGAATAAAAGGTCAGTTTCCCAGAAATGGCATCTCTTAGAAGGCCCAGGCTATAGGCCTATCTGAGGTTCATTCTTATACATAGTAACTGGTAGAGCCAGGATTGAATTCCAGATCTACTTTGTTTCAAAGCCCCAATTTTCCCTCTATACTTGACTGTTGATTTTGTTCATGGATGGAAGCATGGTGAAGCCATTAGAGCACCGCTGCCGATATTCCCTGTCCGTGTACTGGCCATGAAAAGCACACTGTAATACTCAGGTCTGTTTTGATTTGGTCCCTTTGTCACTTTTTGTTGCTGCTGCTATTATTTTCTCTGCCTCTTGGAAATCTTATGAGGCCATTTTTGCCATCGCTCCCGTCTTCATCTTGAGACTTCTTTTTTATGATGCTTAACCTTGATGCCCTTCATTCAGTGACAAAGCCTGTCTTCAGGGCTCCTTTCTTTGGTCAACACTCTGATGGGTGTGAGGCAATGTCCTCCCCTGTAGTGTTATGATACTTTTACCTTTCCTTTTTCTTTTTTTAAACCATGCACAGGTTATTACAAATTTTTGAAACAAATATTCTCTTTCCTTCTGTTGAGAAACTTATACATGTCTTATTGGGAGGTGGAAGGATTTGGTAGATACTCACAATTGTCCAAAATCTTCTCTCCATTCATGACTTTCATTATGGGTATTTTCCTAATTCTCTAAATTGCATCTTCTTTTTTCCTAATAAAACTAACATCTATTGATCTCCTACTGTATGCTAGGTACTATGCTACAACATAAAGATAAATAAGAAAATGTCCTCATCTTCAAGTGCTCAGTGTCTGAGAAGACAGATGTATACAAATAAATAATTGGTACAATGAGAAAAACGCAATGCTAAAAGTACCTGGGGAATAAGGAAGAGCTAGAGGAAGGGCTTGAGCTAGAGCTAAAAAGGGCTAGATGTTAAAAGTACCTGGGGGGCTTCCCTGGTGGCGCAGTGGTTGCGCGTCCGCCTGCGGATGCGGGGGAACCGGGTTCGCGCCCCGGTTTGGGAGGATCCCACGTGCCGCGGAGCGGCTGGGCCCGTGAGCCATGGCCGCTGAGCCTGCGCGTCCGGAGCCTGTGCTCCGCAACGGGAGAGGCCACAACAGTGTGAGGCCCGCGTACCACAAAAATAAATAAATAAATAAATAAAAATAAAAGTACCTGGGGAATAAGGAAGAGCTAGAGGAAGGGCTTGAGCTAGAGCTAAAAAGGGCTAGATGTTAAAAGTACCTGGGGAATAAGGAAGAGCTAGAGGAAGGGCTTAGTGTCCGATGCGGGGCTTTGGGAAGTGAGCAGGAATTTGCTAGCTGGAAAAGAGAACAGAGGGCAAACTAGGCAGAGTGAGCTGTCCATGCAAATACATGGGGTTGTGAAATGTACATGATGCATTGGAGGAATAAACTGACTTCTGATATTCATGAAACACAGAATGTATGTAGAAGATGGAAAGCAGTGACCATAGACCAGCCTTATATGCCATGCTAAAGAGTTGGGGCTTAAGGCTGTAGGCCGTGGGAACCCTTTTTTTCCAGGTTCAGTCTTTGTACTAATAACCTTCACTGCTCCAAGATCTTCCCTTAGTTCCTGCTCAGTAGTAAAGCTGGGCAGACTCAGCAGCCAAGGTAGCATCCGATTTCGAGAAAAAAATGAATTTCTTTACCTTTCAATATTAGAAAAATTCCTAGCGTCTACCAAACACACCAGGAATGACCGTGGTAACATTTGTCAGGCCAGACCGGTTTCTCTCCCTATTACCCTGCACAGTTTTCAGAATCAGTGTGATTCAGACATCGAATACTGGTTTGATGAAGATGAGGGATTATTTACTAAAGCCTTTTTCTAAGTGAGCCTCTCTAGGTGACCCTTGGAAAGAGCCCACTTCGTGAGTGTTTGAAACATTAGTATCATCCTTGCTCTTCCCCAGATCATGAAGCACGTAGGTCTAAAACTGCTCCTCCTCAGAACCTATGCACATTTTCGGGAAAGGTTGATCATTTTCTTTTCAAATTAATGAGTAAACATTTCTGCAATTTTTTTTTTTTTTTTTGCGGTACGCGGGCCTCTCACTGCTGTGGCCTCTCCCGTTGCGGAGCACAGGCTCCGGACGCGCAGGCGCAGCGGCCATGGCTCACGGGCCCAGCCGCTCCGCGGCACGTGGGATCCTCCTGGACCGGGGCTCGAACCCGTGTCCCCTGCATCGGCAGGCGGACGCGCAACCACTGCGCCGCCAGGGAAGCCCAATTTCTGCAATTTTTTTCAAGCTTTATCTTGATAGTGTCTTTATAAATCCATTTCATTGCCTGTCTTGCTCACAGTCCTGGGAAAGCAACGTGACCCCGTGACCTCTGCTGACTTCCCAGTCATTTGCATGAACATTTGACCCAAGGACAACGAAACCCTTTGCTCATCGGTGGTAAAGCAAACATCTCTTTTTACATTTTTTTTTATTAATTAAGAAAGCTTGAGTCAATGTAGACATTGATTCCTCCTATCCACTCTTATGTTGGAATAATCTTCCTTAAATTTCTTCCATCCTATCCCTTTTAAACGACTGAGAAGACACACATACACACACACCCACTGTGTTTTTCTGATGTCTGTTCATTAATTTAGCAGATAGTTATTTTGCGTTTCCAGTGTGTATAGTACTGGTTTACTGTCACAAACCCTAATCCTCTAAGGCATGGTGTGGAGAATTTCTAAGTAAACAGTGTCTATACCTTTTGTTTCAGGGTGGTGGCACAAGTACAGATTAAATACTTCCCATATCAACTTATATTTACCATGTTATTAACATGAGGACTATTGTCTGCCTTAAATCAGGCGTGATTGTTAGCTTTGTATCACGACCAAATAAATGGTAAAGTGAGCTTTCTGCCAGGTGGAAGGGACATATACAACACACACACCTGCACACTCACTGTACGTCTGACTTTTTAAAAGGACAAAATAATAATGACTAAAGGTAGTTGAAATAAGCACGGCCTGCAGGTACTGCTTAATTTATTTTTCTTACAAGGAATATGCATTTATGTCATTCCAAGAAACTAAGTGAACCACAAAGTTGTTAATGCCTTGAGGGCTTTTATGTAAACGAGGAATCACGTAGGAGGGAGTCAATTCAGGCCTTTTCCTGGTGTTCAACTATACTGTTCACTGCCGCCGAGATGATTATCCAGCGTTTACACCAGTTGTGCTGATGGGAGTGCGCGCGTTCCTCAGTTACGGACGGCTACCACTTGTCCTTCGGAGAGTCTGAAGGAGAAGCATAGGACACCATATTACACAGACGAGTGCTTTTTATTTTTATCTTTCCCGAGTGGAAGCTAGTGCTGGAGTGTTCCATTGAGCAACAGCTCAAAGGTAGTTGTTTCTGTTTTTTTTTTCCTTTTTTCTGAGATCGCATTTGGGGCATTTTAACCTCAACGTTTCCAAACCGTTTTCCTTCTTTGGATTTATGAGTTCTCTTCCTATACTTCAGGGATTTACGTCACAAGGACATGACAGGCCCCCAAGGTGCCACTGAGTTACTGTGTGAGGCCAGCAGACAGCTCTGTGACTCACCGCTCCGCACGGCCAGCTCCCAGCGTAGACTGCACCCATTGCGTGAGACGGCCTACAAGACCGCATAACAGAGGGGATTACACGAGAACAAAAATTTCTTTGCTTTATTTATAGTATCATTGTGGAAGGATGAAAAGCTGTCATTCAGCTTTGCCTGACTTGCAATAATCCACTCAAAACTTTGATTGTTCCCTTGACTTTGCCTTGTAAAAGCTTCTGTGGATTATTACTTCATAATGCCTGGACAAACATCAATTAACAGACATCAAAACGGTCCCATTTGTGTCCATCTATGAATGGAGGAGACCCAAAAGACCCAACGGGTTGGAAACACTCGCGTGGAGATTACCGGAGGCCAGCCTGCACGGAGGACACAGGTGTGCTGTTCCGTATGTGCTGAAAATATTGCATTTCCTATGGAGCTTGGAGTAATTATCAAACCAGACCTCTAAAGAACAGCTTATTGGAAACCTTAGCTATTACAAGGGCTATTTTTTTAAACCTGGGAAATTGGTTGTTGAAAATCAGATGAAGCCAGTGAATCTGGCTGTTGAAATTGGAGACAGCAGAAATTATATTCGTTTTCATAATCACTTGAGAACTTTTAAATTTTTTTCAAACTTTCTCAGAGAGTTTAAGATGGGAGTTCTTTCAAACAATACGAATAATAGAAATATACTCGACATAAATGTTTGAAGATATTTATATAATAGTTAATGTGCAAGAAAAATATTCCCATGGCATGTTATATTACAGAGTTTTAAATATATGCCATTCCTTGCTGTCTGGTTTACTCTTGTAGAGGCTTTCTACTCATGATGTCAATACTATAGGCAGCTGGAACAAATTCATGGATAAACTATTGCCTTTATTGTCACTTATAAAAAATTGACAACAGATTTTTTGTCCAGTGTGACAGTATTACATGAGTGTCAGCTCCAGACCTCTCTCAATGTGCGTTTACCTGATAATAGTGAGTGTATTTATGTGGAAAGTCCTCAGAACATATTAATGTTTCTAGTAAACACTGTAAATGATTTGAAGATGTACAATGGAATAAGCCAAGAATAGCCTCATTTTTTGGATTATTTTATGTATTATTACCTAATACAAAGGCCTCTTTTCTGGGGAATTTCATTAAAAAGCTTCAGTAATTGTACCAGGTCAACTTACTGTAATTCACAAATCCATGTGGCTAGAGAGATATTAAAGTATACTCTTTTTCTTAGACTTTCTTTTAAATCAAACTGAAGAGTTCTCTTTTGCATTAATTTCTCTTGCAAATATTTGTTTTAGCAAAAATTGCACTAATGTTCTAGTGTTAAGGAAATAAATAATACAACTGGGTTCTGCTCAATAAGAAAACTCTCCTTTTGTATATGAGTAGAACTTTTTGAAACACAAGAGTCATTTACTTGGTCTGTTACTTGGGCAGGTGGTCCGTCTAGAGCACAGGGAGAAATCTTGGTGCCCTGGAGGGACAGAGCCGTAAACAGAGTTACCTACGGTTTATGTTAAAATAGAGGTGACTCTGACCTGGCAGACACACCTGATTGTGAGGTGAGATAGCATAACCTCGGCATCTTTCACATTCAGCTGACCTTCCTTAGCCCCCAGATGGGTAAAGTTGCCATTGTGCGTTTCCTCGACAGCAGGCTGGCTACTGGGGATACATGATTCAGGCAAAGGCCTCACTGAGGCTGCTTGTGCACCCTCTGTGCCCTTTCCACATTTAGACATCCTGAGACTGGACTTCTGCTTCTCTCTTCTGTACATAATTGCAACTACAGGTGATCTCTTTGCATAGGATCCTTTAAGTCGATTAGCTTCTATTATCTGTGTGGATGGGATCCTATTTTGTAAAATCATTGGCTCATATTTGTATTGAGTATGACTGACCTTTAAGGGATATGCTTCCAAATAGGCAAGAAATTGTCTTCTGATTTCGGTTCTGTTGACTGTGCAAACGTGTTTTGCTCACTCACTTAATTCCGCTGGAACATGGGAACTCTGTACCTTTTTGGAGCTCCAGTAGAGCCCTCCAAAGGAAGGAAATTTGGCACGGCAGGAAAAACATGGGCTATGAAGTCAGGGAGACCTGGATTTTTATGCTGTCTCTGCTATGTCTAGCACAAGCTTGTTAGTGACAAGAAGGATTAGTGGCAATGCATGACGTGTCCAGTGCTTTTTTGGGCATTTGTTGGAAGCCCAACAAGAGGTAACTGTTATGCAAAAATAGTGCCATTTCTCCCATTTCAGCTCCCTAATCTTGCAGTTTTAGTTCCATTTATCCAGAAATATTAGGTGGCTTGATCTTCTCCCGTTTACCTTATATGACTGTGGATATAGAAGGAGCAGAGTGGGAAGAGAATAATAAAAATGCGGAAAACCACGGAAGACCCATGAGAGAGTAGCCATTTCATAGCCATTTATTTGTAAGGTTCTTTTAAGACTTCTCACAGAAAGGAAGTACATTTAATTTAGCCTAACAGGCAGTTGTGTTTCTTGTGTGTTTATTACTCTATCACATGGATAAGGGGTCACTTTGATGATCATAAGCTTAGGTGAAACTTTCTTACGTGGCTTTGAAGAGGGAGTCCTGACCTGGTTAAATTTAATCTGTTTTGATAAAAACACTTATTTAAAAAGATATTATACTTCGTCTTTTTCCATCACCTTGCTTTTTTTGGTTGCCTATCACATGGCTATATCATTTTTAGATACTAAATGAAAAGCATGTGTAACAGAGCACAGAAATGCACTTCTGTCCATGTTACCATGAGTAACGTCCAATATGAAATATGGGTTTTCTTGAAGTAGAACACACTACTTTAATTATTACATTCAGTTTGGAAACATGAATATTTATACAATTAGAAACTTGGAAGCATTGCACAAATTCTTTAGAGTTGGACTCTGACATAGGCATTTTTTCCCCCTAATCTGTTCTATAAATGCAGACCAAAAGATGAAATACTGTGGTAGGCTTAAATTCTAGAAAAAATGCTACAAAATTGGTTACATGAAATAAAATTGTTTGCTAGCATTGAGCTCCGAAGTTGCTTGGACTGTTTTTTCTGTGTGTGTGTGTCTATTTTCAATTGAGTGATAGTAGGTGCTTTTGTTATTCATGACTTGTTTTGTTCATTTCTGTGCGATGAAAATGAAATCACACAAGGGGTCTAAGTGGCTTATTAGAATATTTGAACCGTGCACTTAAGACTGTAAATCAGGTCTTATTATAGTCCTCTCTTAATTGATTTTTTTCATATTTTTCCCTTTGGGTTCTAATTTTTCAGTGCAAAGATAGATCTTATATATTTAAAGAAATTAATTTGACTCATATGGAAATGAATAAAACCTATCCTCTTCACTTAAAATACACATGCATATACCCACACAAGCACACAGAACTAAAATTCAAAACATAAATCATTCTTAGAATTTTAAGAACATGGGATGTCTCTATCTTGTCTTCATAAAGAATTGTAACCCTGCTAAGGGTTTCATTTTAGCATTTCCTAGATAAAAGTAGTTGAGAGTTTTGATTCTCTGCTAGTTTGATACATTGTTTATTTATTGATGTTAAAATAAATTTACTCGAGTTATTGTAATATAAGTTGCCAACTTTGTGTAGATTGCTGCATCACGCTTGAAGATTTCTAATGAATCTTAAATTAATAGTAATTCTGTATCTGATTATCAGATTGGTAGTATTATTTAATATGAAAAAGAACTCATGCCAGACCCTGAATTTAGTGCAGTTTATTAAACTGTTTTGTACACTGTGTGAATAAAGCCCCAAATCACCCGTTCTTAAGGATAGATTGGGGTGGTGAATGAGTAGGAAATAATCATTCTTCTTGAGAATATTATTCAGGTTTATCAGTGGCTACAAATACTGAAGTCGGATAAGATGTTCTGAATACCACTCACCCTCACTCTCTTTGAAATTTTCTGTAGTCTTTCGTTACTTGACAGTATCAGCAAGGGGAAAAGAGCCCAGGGTTCGGGGAGAAAGTTCATGCAATAAGTAGGTTATCACATGTGGTTCAGTGAACACTGAGAGCCTATGTTCTTTCAAGGATATAGCATTCTAAGTCTGTGAGAGATGTTACATTTTCTCTGTCTTCACTAACCTGTCACCAAGCAGGACTGCAACTGCTGGAGAGCTTAAAAAGTTAGGAAAAGGAATTTTAGATTTAAGTCAATAGGCAACAACATAATCTGGCATCTGTGCCCTTAAAAATGTGGTCTCGCTGCGGGTATATCCTTAATATTATGGAAAACGTATCATCTACACCAAGCAGTTTTGCTTTTGACTTAAGACATTAAAGAAATCTGAGATCCTTTTAAGGCTTCCTGTCTTAATCAAATGCTTTGAAAAGATTTCAGAAACAATAGATTCAAATAACTGCTCAGAGGGTGAGAGTAGCTGTATGGGAGAGTCTTCACGAAACTTTTGTAGTTAGAGGAAATTTTTTACAAGAGGACTTAAGGAGAATCATGGGTAAAGGAATAGCAGAAGAGGTTTATCACCGAGAAGCAGGAGGCCACCTGAAACCCGTGGCAGCGGGATAGAAGGTATGCGGAACTGGGGTGGGAGGGAGAATGAGTCCTTCCTTAGGCTGAACTTGAAGCCCCGCTCCCTTACCTGGGCTGCTGGGAATGTAGAACATCTGCGCACCATCGATACCATTCCATTATTTAACCTGCCAACTTTTTCTGGGGGTGAAATAATACTGATTCCTTTAGGCTTTCATCAGGGCGTCTGTTTTTGTTGGCTCTTTAATCATTTTCAGAGTTTTCCTCCAACTCTCCTTGTCACAATGATGACTGGAAGCTCCAGAGGGGGACACCGCCTCCCATTACACTGGGTGTAATGCGAACATGACTAAAACCACCTTTAAAGCATCCTCCATTGGCAGGGTTAAATCACTCTACTGTCTTCGTTTCTTATATGGTGTGATTTCAGTAACTGGATTTAGAGGAGATATTGCCTAAGGAACAGGGAGTCACTGATTTTAATTGATTTTTTTTTTTTCCTGAAAGCAGAAATTTTAGTACTGGTTTGTATTTGTCTCTCTTTAATTGCTCTCTGTTTTTTTTCTAGGCTATATTTTTCTATTTGTCCGATCTTTATGGGCAGATGTATTGTATTCTACTTGTTTTGGTTGGAATTAAAAGTATAGTGGTGACTCCTGTTGGCGATGACATTCATTTATCTAGTCATTCATTCAGGCAGTCAACAAATATTTTTGAGCTCATAGCATATGAAATGCTGTATTCTAGGTGGCACAGTTGAAATGGTGAACAAAGGTAGACATAGTCTCTACTATTACATTCATAAATAAGGACATTAATGAATAATTGTATAAGGGACTTTATAGTTAAAAATTGAAGTATGTGACATAAAGGAAAGAGACAAACTGTATATGAGTATAAAATAAAAGAAACTTACTTGGGATGAGGTAAGGCTTCCCTCAAGAAAAGAAAGGCACTCGAGCTGAAATCTGTGTCCAGAGCTACATCCTATGTAGAGGGAATACCATGTTCAAAGTATTTTATGTTTATCGTGTGGTCCACAGAATTGAATTTCCTTAAACTTGGGCTGACTCCTTGAGACCCTTTAAGTTTGAGTCGCATGTTTCCCTTCACTTTATTGTAAGGAGTCCCTCACTTGAGAGTTTCTGCTGTATGCTAATCCTGTTAAGGGATTTGGGTGTCTCCTGATCAAATAACAACATTTTGTATTGTGTCATACCATCTTTAATCTCAGAGCTGAGTGAATTGATTCGTAAAATGAAGTGGAGAATTCAAGATAAGCTTATGTAACAGGCAATCTATCTAGTTCAGGTGAATCTAAGTGTGGCTGAAACTTTACCTCTGTATTCTTTGTCTGATGTCTTTTGGCGGATATTTCTGGGACTTTGACATATGTAGCTCATCAAAAGAATTACTTTAAAAATTCATTCTAACTTTTTAGAGCTCTGCTGTGGTATTCTTGACTCAGAGATAGCATTTAGCTCTCACCTTCAATTGTAGACTTCATGTTTCACTTACTGAACCCTCTATATCTGTGTAGACATGCATTGTCATAGAAGTGCACTGCCCTTCTTTCTGCTTGTGGAGAAGAGATGCTAAGGTTCCCAGGATCCCCCAAATTCGCAGAAAATTTTATTGAAAAGGACAGCCTCCTTATACAATGGCAATAACCATATATGTTTCACTAACCAGATTTCCTGCTTCCGGCCCTCCTGCATATCACAGTGGATTTATAGTTCTGCTTTGATCTCTAATATCTGCCTGATTAATCAAGACTCTCCAAGTTCCTTACTTTTGCTTGAATTCCATAGTCCCTAAAATTTGACTTATTCACTCTGGCTATTGGCTATTGCTGAAGTACCTTGATCTTGAGCCCGAATTAACCATCCCTGCACAGCTATTCTTTGAGTACAGAGTAAATATTGCAGTCTTATGCACCTTGGAACTACAGTGATTGTTTGATGTATATCAGGTCATCCGTAGGGGGAAAATGCATGAGACACAGTGGAAACATAGGAGAGTCAGAGTATCTGTACCTGCTGTTTCTTCAGTGCCTTTCATTCAAAATGATCAACATGCCAAAGTGGCATTTTGGGGGGTGACATATTCCTGTTTCCCTCAATATGTGTCTCTCTATATCTGTGTAAATGGTTTAATGCTTTGGATTAGAAACTTCTAATAATATTTCCTTTTGAGGGAAATTTTGTATACCATATGCAAAAAAATAGTGACAGAGTGAGGTAAGTCACTTTTAGAGGTATCATTATATACATAATATAATTTGGCAAACTTACCTTAAGCTTGTTTCATGGCAGAATACCCCGAAATCTTTTGTTCATTTATGGATACATTCATTTACAATTTAACATTTATTAATTGAGTACCTAGGGTGTGGGGGGCGCTGTGCTTTGAATTTTGTGATGAAAACAGCATGTTTCCTGTCTTTGAGGGGCTAACATTGTGGGGAACAGTAAGAAAAATTACAATACGATGTCAGAAATGCTGCAATAGTTGTGAACCAGGCACTGTGGGAACTAAATCTTGGGTTAGAAGTGGCATCCTGGAAACAAGTTTCCTATGTTTGTCACATCGTATGTACAGTACTAGACAAATTCCAATGCAAAAATCAAAACTTAATCATATACGTTGACATAAAGTTCTCTGTGTAGCCACTAAAATAGAAGTTGCTAGTACATTTACGGCCCCTTTTAAAATCATCAAACTGTTTTATTTAACAAAAAATTATGATTATATTTTTTCCTCAGCTGCCAGCAAAGACTTCTCTTTGTATCATGTTTCCAAGGAAGTTCATCTTATTACTAAATCTGTTTTGAGGAGAAACTACGTGAATGGAATTCATTACTCCCTAGTTTTGTCGTTTCTACACTCTATTCCAGCAAAATCAGGATTCCTTTTCCTGGTCATCTATGAAATCCAGTGTCTTGTTAGCTTTCTAATCATATCTCATTAACTTCCCCCATTACACAAAAATTCTCTGCGAAACTGTACATTTAAGACCAGGATAAGAAGGGAATCATATATATTTGACATTTGATTAAATATAGTTAACATTTACTGTATGATATTTCTATTGCTTTTATTATTTCATGTGTTAAACTTTTAGCACTTTCAAACCTTAGCAATACGATAAAGTCCTTGAAGGAAAGTATCGTGGAACTATACACAGTAGCTGCTCAGATATTATTGAATACAGTAATACAAATGCATTTTATTAAAAATATATCCTCTTAGAAGACTTTGCAAACAAATTACATCAGGATTACATGAAATTATGACGTGATATTGGAGGAGGTGCTGCTCAGTATTTGTCTTGTAAGGTTTTCTTTGCAAGGTCTCTAAATATACGTTTTCCACTCTACTTTTTTTTTTTTTTTTTTTTTTTTTTTGTGGTATGCGGGCCTCCCCCCGCGTCCCCTGCATCGGCAGGCGGACTCTCAACCACTGCGCCACCAGGGAAGCCCCTCCACTCTATTTTTGACTCGAGTCTCAAATATTAAGAAAACGTTATCCAGAAGTTGGAAGTAAGGCAAAAAGATAATGGCATGATTTTCATCAGTAAGCGATGGCAGTTGTCTAACAAACTCACCCAAAAGTCATCTATCTTAAGAATGTATCTTTCCTTGACTTGATGTTTAGTGGTATCCATGAGAACATTTTACAGCTTTGTAAACATAAATATTAGCTTGTAGAAAACAAAGAAGGTGCACTTTTATTTTACCCCGTAGTAATGCAATAGCTTTAGTCCAGTCCAAAGATTATGATGTCTGGCCCTTAAGGAAAATTAATCGTTTTTGCTGTTGTTGTAATTTAGCAATCTCATTCGAGTTCTTTTTTTTCTTTCACTGACTCTACATGCATTTGTTAGCGTGTTTTATTTTTTCAGAAACTCCGCATTTTTTGAGATATAACTGACATATAACATTATACTATTTTAGGTGTCTTTACAACATAATGATTTCATGAATGCATATATTGCAAAATGATTACCATAATAAGTCTAGGTAACATTATTACCACATATAGTTACAATTTTTTTCTTGTAATGAGAACTTTTAAGATCTATTCCCTTAGCAACTTTCAAATATATAATACATACAGTGTTAAGTATAGTCACCATGTGTTAGCATGTTTTAGTATAATGAAGCAGCAAGATAGACTGGCTTTGTATCCTGCCGATTTCCTTATTAATAAGTTCAGTGTAACTTTGTGAATCTGTATGAGAATTATATTGTCTTACGATTTTGGAAATTATACGTTTGACAACAATCTTATGACCTCTTTTTTGAATTATTATAATAGTTTACCAAAAGGTTTCCTTCCCCATAATCCCTGCTGTAACTCCCCATCAATCTTGTATCCCACTTTTAAACCACCTCTACGGCAAAACAAAATCATTCGCCATCAGAGTGAGGCTGGACTCAGTGTGGAACTCGCGGTCCTCTCTGTTGGTTTCACAGGGCTGTCGTACCAAACTACCACAAACTGGGAGGATTAAAGCGACTGAAATTTATTCCTCCACAGTTCTGGAGGACAGAAGTCCACAATCAAGGTGTCAGTAATGCCACGCTCCCTCTTCGGGTTTTAGTGGAGAAGCCATTCTTTGTCTCTTCCAGCTTCTGGTAGCTGGTGGCATTTCTTGATTTCTTGTGGCTGCAAAATTCCAGTTTCCACATCAGTCTTCCTAGTGCCTCTTCCTCTTCTCTGAGGCTGTTGCTCTGTGTCAAATACCCTTGTGCCTCACTCTTATAAAGACACTTGTCATTGGGTATAAGGCTTACCCAGATAATCCAGGATGATCTCCTTATTTCAAGGTCCTCAACTTCATTACATTTGCCAAGTTTTTTTTTTTTTTTCCCAAACAGGACACATTCACAGGTTCTGGGGATTAATATAGAGACTTATCTTTTGGGGGGCTACCATTCAACCCACTTACACCATCCATTTCCAGCCCCAGCTCAGCAGTCCACCCTACCTCTCAGTGCTTCTCAACAGTATTTCTATTTATTTCTTGATCTCTACCCTACCCTTAGCCCAGGAACTTTATTCATTGCAGCTCATTGGTTTTGTTGTTTATTCAGCTTCTCTGCCTAGCATTGGACTCCCTTTCCTTCCCACATGTCTGGTGTGCAAGCTTCCTTCCAACGAACTCCCTTCCCACCCCCATCCCCTGCTGAGTCTGGTGCCTTCCTTCTGTGTTCACCTTGCACCATAAACATGTATCTATAGCGTACAGAATTTTCGTGTCTTTTGTCCCTCTGTGTATGTTTGTGTCCCCCACAGATTTTTCTGGTAAAGTATATGGACTCTGTCATCTTTGACTTTCCACAGCTTCACACAGTGCCCATAAACAATAGTCATTCACTAAGGGTGGAATAGGAGTCAGTGAGTCTCTAACTCAAGACCTATTTGTTCTTAAAATTTAGCTAACAACTTTTAAGAAATATTCTCTAAAACCCTATTCTGTTCTGTACAATCTAGCATTTGGATTACAGATTATTTAGTGTTCTGCTAGCTCCTCGTCTATCTTGCTTATTATGCCTGCTTGGTTCACTTAACGTATACCTTGAAGGACAGAGTTCACGTCTTTTGTGGTATATGTTTGGTAAAATGGAAATAGCTTGCTAAAGACTTGTTACCTTAATCCTCAGTGGAAACTAGAATACAAATGTATCTTGGGAGGAAGATAGCCTGGCTTAAATTCATCTTTTACAAGTTTTCCCCTGATAGGGAATCAAACTCTACTTCTCAGCAATTTACTAATGTTTTAGAACTAAGATAAATTATGTTCTCATTGAAATTTCTAGTTCCTGGCTTTAAAACAACTGTTAGCCTTCATGAAGTCATTTTATAGAAGTTCATTTTACTTCCCACCTTATGTCTTAATCACAACCACAGTATAAATAATCCATTGCTTCAAAACCTCCATTCACTCACACATTTTATCCTTATTGACCTTGGCTTATGACATTTGGATGGAAGAAGTCACTAAATAGGAAAGGAATATTTGAACTTTGATTCCATGTTACAAAGTCTTAACTGAGACCTCAGCCACATAGAAGCGTGAAATTATTCTGTGCCTACTTTGGGGAAACCACTAGTTTAAGATACAAATGAATTGTATCATATAAACTTACTCTAAGAGACTTTACTTTCTGTCCTTAAAAATCATCAAGTGAAAATTTTCGGCAATGGAAAATTTTTGTTTTCTGTAGCCTTATGAAATCTTAGAATTAAAATCATTAAAAAATTCCTTAAAATTAAAATTAAAAAATTCCTTAAAAAACTACAAATAGAACTACCATACGACCCCGCAATCCCACTACTGGGCATATACCCTGAGAAAACCATAATTCAAAAAGAGTCCTGTACCAAAATGTTCATTGCAGCTCTATTTACGATAGCCGGGATATGGAAGCAACCAAAATGTCCATCAACAGATGAATGGATAAAGAAGATGTGGCACATATATACAATGGAATATTACTCAGCCATAAAAAGAAATGAAACTGAGTTATTTGTAATGAGGTGGATAGACCTGGAGTCTGTCATACAGAGTGAAGTAAGTCAGAAGGAGAAAAACAAATACCGTATGCTAACACATATATATGGAATCTAAGAAAAAAAAATGTCATGAAGAGATTAGTGGTAGGACAGGAATAAAACACAGACCTACTAGAGCATGGACTTGAGGACATGGGGAGGGGGAAGGGTAAGCTGTGACGAAGTGAGAGAGTGGCAGGGACATATATGCACTACCAAATGTAAATTAGATAGCTAGTGGGAAGCTGCCGCATAGCACAGGGAGATCACCTCTGTGCTTTGTGACCACGAGAGGGGTGGGATAGGAAGGGTGGGAGGGAGGGAGACGCAAGAGGGAAGAGATATGGGAACATATGTATATGTATAACTGATTCACTTTGTTGTAAAGGAGAAGCTAACACACTATTGTAAAACAGTTATACTCCAATAAAGATGTTAAAAAAAAAATTCACCTGGTCTCAGGTGTCATTAAAAACTGTATCTTTGTGCCGGAATAACTGGAAGACTTGGCCCCAGATACAGTGGGGGAATTAGGACCAAGCTTTAGGCAAACTTGGGCATTTCTTTATTTTAGGTAGAAAGAACAAAATTCAATGGATTCTTGCCCTCTGACCTAAAACCAGCTAAAGTTCAACAATTTGGCTATGATTTTTTTTTTTTGAGATTTTGTATGTTTTTTTCAGCTGTAAAATATAAACCCAGGTCGAGAGGCATATAGTGAAGCCTCAATTTTAGCAATAAAAATATTTATGAACTAAAAGAAAAATATGAGACTTCTACAGAAACTTGGTGACTAAACACAAGACTTTAAAACTTAACCAACTTACAATATTTTCAAGAAGTGAACGTTTTATAAAATTTTTCCTCATTTTGTTTCTCTTTTTTTCTATAGTTCTAGCTATAGAATTCTGCACAAGTTCTTCTATGCTGTGCTACATTTTTTTTGATAGGTTCTATAGATTTAATTTTCTTCTTTGTCTTCAATGTTTTGACTCTTCAATTTGAATCACGCTTTTATCTATTTTTTTTTCAAAGCTCTTCTTTTACGGGGAACTTAGCAGAGTTTCTTTAAGGGTTGATTCATAGGGCACTGTGAATGGATGCAACGGTAGTGCACTCTGAAGCTCTCTTCCTTGTGAACACTGCTGTGATCACTATCATTGGACAGGACACAGCTGGGTGACATGCCCCCACTGAAGGATGAGTTTCTTGTATTCTATGGGAGCAGGTCCAAGAGGTGAGGAGGTGGCCTCTATCTCTCCCCTGTGTCTAGACCTCTCAGTCTTGAAGCTCACAGTCATTTCCAAAGCATTTTCTCACTGCTCTTTCCGGAATATGTTGAGCCCTTATACAAATAAAACCTCCAGAGGTCTGCCTAGACTTATCCCCAAAGCCTCTTGAAGATCCTTCATGTGGAGCTTTTCTTTCTTCCTTTTCCTTTCTTCTCTTTTCTTCTCCTTTCCTCCCTTTTCTTTTTCCAGTGATCTCTTTGATCCTATCAATGAAAATTTCCATGTCCTAGAACAGTATTGTCCTCATCTTGAAGAGAGGATGAGGGAGGAAGAGGTCTGCCACTCTCTGTTATAAAACAATGCCCTGTTTTCTGATGAATTAGATAAAACATCATTTGAACTGTTTTCTATCTCCCAGTATCTGTTCCTTTACGACTTATCTCCCACTATTCTATTTTATACACTCCATGGTCTAGTTAAATTAGATTTTAAACTATCATTCATTCATTCCTTCATTCAACAAATATTTATGTTCTAGGTGCCAAAGACATATCAATAAGCAAAACAGACACACTCTGTGCTCTCATGGATCTTGTATTCTGACATGGATATGGGCACCCCCAGCTTTGTACGTTTGCCCTCTTTGGTGGGGACTCCTCACTGTTTGCCCAATCTCAACTTTGTTCAGGATTCTCTTAACTGGTACTTGTATTTCAAGGCTAAATTCAGATTTTCCTTAACCCATAAAGGGCCCTCAAAAGTAGACTTGCTGTTAACGTTTGCAAGGCCTAAAGTATGAATGAGGGCCACGTACCATTTGTCTAAATGTATAAAACATAAATCTAGCTAAAAACCTTGCTAGGTAGATAATGTCAAAATTGAAAAATATGTAAGACTACGGTGTTGCTAATATCCAAGATTACTAAATTTACTATTATTGTGCATAGCTGGGTATTCTGTGTTGATCGACTGACACTTTTTGTTAAGTAATAAAAGAAAATACAAACATAATGAATAATTATATACTTATTTCTTAAAATTTTTTCTTGCCTTCATTTCAACAAGGTCAGTAATGCTGTTATGATCAAGACTTTTTAAAAAATACTTGTGTTATATTGTCAGTGATACCAATTTAGAAAGCATTTCCTCAGTCACCATAGTTCTTAGACTTTTGTATTTTTAATTTCCAACTTGGAGAACTCTATTAAGGCTATCATAACTGGAATGGTCAATAGAATTCTTAAAGCAGTATTTGATTCTAAATTACCATAAATTTTATACGCTCTGTTCAACCATTTTAATAGAGACATGACAAAATAGCATCATCACAGAAAAATTTTTTAAGTATTTTAACTTCCCTGAATAAAGTGCTAGCAATAGTATATCTCTTTGATCACCTTTTAAAGCAATATCTAAATCCATACGGTAATATAAACAATCAATATCACAGGTGATGTATATTACTTCTAGACCTACATATACTAAAACTAAAGAAAAATTTGAAATGTTTAATAGTGCAAACTCTTCCTCACCTTCCATGCACACCTATTACAAATATGCTGACTGACTAAAGTAGGAGTATGTCCAGATGCCACACCTGGAACATACGGAGAAGAAAATGGGTGCTCAGTAACAGTTGGGAAAAGAGCCTTCATTTTGCAAGAATCTATTGCATCCATGCTGAGAAGGACAGGACCAGTTAATGCATTTGTGTTTTCTCTTACTTAACAGATTCTGCCCCTCAGGTCTTTTCCACATAACAGAGCAGTATCGACTCTGAAGTCCGGTGAGGCATGCGGATGCACTCATCTTTTGTTTTGGGGACAAACAGCAAGAGATTTGAAGAAATTATTTTTGGGGAACTGAAAGAAGTTTGTCATAAGAGCCAACATTTAAAATTGCAGACTGGGCTGGATCAGCTCTGTCTGCTCGATCCCAGGTGCCAGGGCATACAGGCGTGCTTTTATACATTTAGTTTGTATGTTTATAATGGGCAGAGCTCCCTAAAGCATGGGGCTCAAAGAAAGGTATTCTTCTTACCCAAGTGTAATACTTTCTAAAAGAAAGTGTACTTAGGTTGGGAGTGATCTCTAATACTGAAATCTCTAAATACTTTGCATTTTTTCCTCCGAATGCCTGGAAAAATGTGATAAATACCATAATAGTTCGCCCACATGTTGTATCTCCTCATTGAGAAAACAAGTTCTTTATGACCAGTGAAAGATATCTTTGTTTTTTAAATCACCACCTGTGCCTGGCACAGTAGATTCAAGATTGTAGAGTCTCAGATTCACTTTTAAAAATATTGAATAGCTAAACTAAACAAATAAAAGAAAAATACAACAAACTGTAAATCATAATCCTTGTGATTTTTTGGTTTTGCTTTTGTTTTAGTTAGGAATGCATTATACATACGTGTGACAGGGTAATTAACAAAACCAACACTAGACCAACCTAGATTGGAGGCGGGATCACTGAGAGAATAATGATGGTGTCACAAACTGAATTGTGACTGTTAATTGAAGTGTGGGTGGGAGAGGAGTGATGGAAAGAAGAGTGGAAATCAGTTTAGTTTAAGGTGAAATTGGTAAATATTAATGGAAAGGCTCAGAAGGAAATAAGAGATGTAGGATTAGAATGCAAGAGAGAGATTGGGGTTAGTGAAAGATTTTTGTCTTGTGATCCAGAAATTATAATGATATTTGGCTTTGTGATGATAATCAGTATATTTTATGTGTTTACTGTGTGTGTCAAGCATTCTATTAAATGCTCTATACATACCAGCTTATTTATTTCTTAGAACTACATGAGATTGATATTACCATGACCCTTTTCTTTGAAATAATGTAAATGAGGCTTTGAGATGGTTACTTGCCAACATTTCGTTGCTGGTGTGTAACAGAGCCAGGAAGTAAACCCAGGTATGTCTGATGACATAGCTGGCTCTTAATCACCAAGGGCATTTGAAATCATGGGGTCGGATTCCAGCTTCTTGGCAGAAGGTAAAGAGAAATAAGAAAGGAAAATGACACAGGGCATGGTAACATCTGGCAGAAGGAAAGGAAGCTTTACTAATTAGTCGATTTAACTTTACTAGTGAAAGAAATCACACCTGAATTGGTTTAAACAAAAGAGAGGATTTTAATGGGAAGGTAAGCTGTGAAATAGTTGGACAACCATGACTGGAGAAAGGCCACGCTCTCTCATAACATTGGGAATCAGGGACCAGAGCGTCAGTCTTCTTTCTTTTTCTCTTAGCTGTGCTTCTCTCCCTGTGTCAAGTTCATTCTTCTCTCTTTCTGTAAGAGTTTTATTCATGTGGCAAGAATTCAGGTAGCCAAACATCCCGGAATTTCATAGCTTGTGATTTTAGCCAACAGAGGGACAATGACAAGACTCTCTGGGACTCATGTCCAAAAATTCAGGGCGGGGCTCTGATTGGTCCAGCCTAGGTCAAGTGCCATATCAGTTAGGACACTTTTTGCTGTATGACAGAGAAAATCTAAATAACCATTTATTATATATTTTTCTCACATCACAAGAAACCTGGAGGGAGATGGCTCTGGGGTGGGTTCAGCACTAAATGATGTCAAGGGGCAGAATATCTAGGATTCTTTCAGCCTTCCACTCATGATAGAAAAATGGCCGCTGTTTCTACAGTAATCGTATCCTCATGGCAGCATCTGAAGCAGGAAGAAAGGGGGCAGAAAAGAAAACTCTCGGTAAGACATTCTCTTTTTGTCCTGAGGGACACTACTGCATTTTAGGTTTACTGGGGCCTGAACAAATATAATTTTGGGGATCTTCTTTAAGAAAGACAGGATAATATTAAAAATACAAAATTAGGCATAGAGTCTTGGCTGGGGTCGTTGTGAGTATGGGGCCCTAGGCTGAAGCTTCATTAGCTTCCAAGTAAATCGTATCTGTTGAATTTCCTGTGCTGTCTCTGTGGCTGAACTGAGTCATGTAGTCACTCCTGGCTACAAAGAGCTTGGGAAAATGAGTATCTGGAACTTGCAGCAGCTAACTTTGGAGATAGGTATCTAAGACTAGGGAAGAAGGGGAGAAGAATGGCTGTTGAATGAGGACCAATTTGTTTCCACAGATGTCTATCATTGGAATGTTTATGCATAGCCAGAGGTATAGACTCACAGTATAAAACATGGCTGTTTTTTTAAGTAATTATGTGGATGGGTGTGGTAAGATGAACAGTATCCCCCCCCAAATTTGTCCACCTAGAATCTCAGTATGTGAATTATTTGGGTGTAGGGTCTTTGCAGATGTCACTAGTTAAGGACCTTGGGATGAATTATAATGGATTTAGGGTGGGCCCTAAATCTAACGACTGGTGTCCTTTCAGAAGAGGAGAGATACACAGGCACACAGAGAAGGCCACGTGAAGATGGAAGCAGAGATTGGAGTTATGCTGTCGCAAGCCGAGGAATGCCTGCAGATACCAGAGGCTGAAAAAGGCAAGGAAGGATTCTCCCCTAGAGCCTTCAGAGGGTGCATAGCCCTGTTCACACCTTCACTTCTGGCCTTTAGCTTCTAGAATGACGAGAGAGCAACTTTCTGTTGCATTAAGCCACCCAGTTTATGGTTATTTGTTATGGCAGCCACAGGAAACGAAGACAACGGTGTAGGGTGGTTATCAGAAGGTGCTGCTGGTGCCACTGCAGGATTTATAGGAGGAGTTTACCAGCAGGCTGAGTCACAGATACAGGATGAGAGTCAGGTTGGTGTATTGCTTGATGGTCACGATGAGGCACTGGAACTTCAGAGCTAGGAAGAGGTCGTGTGAAACCCAGACAAGAGAGTAGAGAATATGAGACAGGAGGACACGTACTCTTCCATCCAGACAACTAATCCCTAAGCATTTCTACCTTTTGCTGTCTGTCCATAAATGCTCTGCATCAGAAATGTCCCTGTCCTCTCACTCTTGCCTAGGTCACTCACTTGCTTAATTCACTGTATCAGTTTCTCTCTGTGAAACGAACGTGGAAGGCACCCTGCTCCTTTTAGGCCTTCCGGTCACTGGTGTGGAGTGCTGTGTTTGTGGATGTGTGTGTGTGTGTGTGTGTATGTGTATGAGTGTGTGAATACAGTGACGTTCACAGTTTTCCAGTTTTAGATATTAAGTGATAAAAGCAGAATCTCTGTCTCTTGGTTTTCTTTTCTGGTAGAATACTCTTGAAGTTATCTCAGAAGCGCTTAAGTGAAATTGATGGCATGTAATGTATATCTTATGGAGTATGAGCTTCAGAAAAATAAGAGACACTGATATTTAAATTCTTATGAGTCTTCTGTATTTAAATACAGTAATTTAAAAAACCTGTTATTTGGGGACAATGAGGTATTTCACATTTATTTATTTTGGACAGAAAGGAAATCAGCTCTTCTGAAGGACCACGATTTCGAATTCTGTATTGTTTTGCTGTGAACACACCATAAATGTACATACACGTCCATGAATTCTTATATAGACTGTATCTTTTCCTTGATGACTCAGTGTCAATGTTATGCACATCCATTACTGTCCTGTGCTGTAGTGTGATGTTCTAGGACCTCTTTCCTAAATGCCCTGGACAATCACGTTGCTGAACTGTTGCCCTCTTCTCTTGCTATGAGCCCGCCAGCTGCGCTTCTGGTAGTTGCCAGCACACTTTCCTCTACCAAAATGCTGTTTTTCTTCAGCGTGCTGTTTCTAATGCACTGTGGCCTGGGAATCCAAATAACACAGCTTGTTAGACGTGATCTTAATGTAAGAATAAATGCCCCCAAGCAAGCATCTGTGTCCCCCAAGTGAGTTTCTTTGGGAATCTATTCTTCGAGTTAGGTGTAATCAGTTTTAGTGCATGGATGGCCAGAGTAATTTTTTCTCTGCTTCTGAACACTCAGATAGATCCAGCTGGCCGATGAGGTGCTTGACAACATCCAGCCAATTCTCGGGAGGAATTGTTTTCTCCCCCTTTACATTGTTTTCCACGTCCTAAGTTATTTTAAAATATGATATGTGTGTTCTTGTTCATTTTCAGATATTGATGGGATACTATTAACTGGAGGAATAATTCTTTACTTTTAAAGCCTCCATCTTGGGGAGTTACCTTGGCCAACCTTTGGATAATGATAACGTGTGGTTTATTCTGGGCTGGTTAAGAGTCTGTGTTGTTAACGACTGACACGCAGCCACCATGTGTATCAAAACCGGGTTAACTAGAGAGGAAAAAAACTGCGGGAATAACCTGATTGTGCCAAGAAGTCATATTTTAAACGTACAGCCAGCCCTCTATAACCGCGATTTCCTTATCTGCAACTTCAGCCAACCAGAACCTGTGGATACGAGAGCCACTGCACTACACCACTTTATGTAAAGGACTTGAGCATCCCCGGACTCTTTTTTTTTTTTTGTATCCACGGAGGTCCGGGAACCAATCCCCCCGCAGATACTGAGGGGCAACCGGACTGTACATAGAAGTAGCAGAAGTCACAGGAGAAGAGCCATTGTTTCCTAGGATGTCACGTTGCTTGTGAGTCAGGTTGCAGAAGGTCTTTGCATCTTGAGAAGACATTTAAGTCAAAATGACAAGAGTAGGAATTTTGAGGTCCAAATCAGTAAGGCATTTGGATGATAGTCATTTGATTTAAGGCAGGCGAGTCTTTAAGCAGACCTTGTTTCTCGTAGGTCCTTTTCAACTGCATTACATGCAAACGCTTGCTGTGAGAGAGTAAATGGTGAAGGGCATGGAATACGTATAAGACTTGGAAGAGCCAAGTGGAAGGAGTCACAGTCTTTAAAAATAATGCAGGTTTAGGAAAATGAGTGCCTCTGTAAATCCCTGGAAAACTCGATGACGATTCTAACTGCAGATGGGCTTTTAAAACAAGTGTGTGAGTTTGCGGCTGCTTCTCAACTCCCAAGTGGACGCTAAAAAAAAAGCCTCTTTCTCAATTTCCTGTGCTTGTGCCTTATTAAAATTATTCTGTCGCTCTGACCCCCGCCCCCGTTTCTTTCTTCTTTTCACATCTGTGTTTGTGTGGGGAGGATGTTACCCACAGTTCCCGGCCATGAGGAATGCATGAAAGTCATGAAGATGAGATGGTGACCCAGCTACAGCGTGTGTGAAATGAGTGACGGGAAGAGAGAGGGAGAGAGCAAGCCGTGGTGCAGGGTTATGAGTTGTACAGTTATTTCTAGCTTTGAATTGTTTCCAAATCTCATACATTCACAGACGGCCTCGCCAAAGCCCACAGCTGTCACGCATTTTCAACAGATTCCACAGGGCCTAGATGAGGTTTGAAGGCATTCCTTTGCTCTTACACATTAGCTGAAAGGAATTACCGTAACATCTGATATTGTGGAAGTGGGATCTTTGCCATCCTGACCTTGCCCAAAGCAGTCCGGAAATAGGGGTCCAAGAATGTATTATCTCATACGGCCTCTAAAGGTCACTGGGGGCCCCTCGGGGGCATTCCAGCAAAACCCACGCACCCAACATGCTCTGCTTTTGGAGAAACTGTGCTGCTTTGTGTGGACACCGTGGGCAGACACGTGTTCCCATTGTTATTTGGATGTTTGTCATGGGGAAGGCATGTTCCACTGGAGAGATTCCCAGCTGTCAGTAATGTGCTGATACACCACAGCCAATCATCAGAGGGCGAGCCAAATAAACAGGATGTTCACAATGTGTGTGATTGCATGAGTGTGTAGCAAAACTTCTGCCCATTTCACAGCCTCATAATGGGATTGACTTGCATTGCTTAAGCTGCATCTGTCTGTTTAGGGTAGAAACACGTAAACACCATGGAAACAATGTGTTAGAAAGCCCTTTCTTTGCCTGTGTGTGCTGTTGGTATGATGGGATGAAATCTGTGTAAACTGGGAATGAATGTTGCTTCAGTGTCATGAGTTTACTTGCTGGGAAGTGACTTCAAGTCATCCAAACACAGAGGAGAGGAAATGATCCGATCATCAGTGGCTATTGTGGATCGACCAAGGGGCTGAGTCTCTACGGCTATTTTCACGTAGCGCTGGAGTCATCTTCATCCTTTCTTCTTGTAAGCCACTCTTTAGTTATTTATGTAAATGTACGGAAACAAGTCTGTTTGGAAATGCTGCTACAGTTAACTGTTAGTGTCTAAACATACTTGCGAGGCAGCAGTTTGGGAAGGGAGAGTGGGGGGCTTCTTTCAACATTCACGTACAGAGTGGGTTCTTTGAAAAATAGCATTAAGTATCCCGTTAGGTGTCAGACCACTTACTCCTCTGGGTATGCAAATCCCCTTTGCCCAAGTTGGTACATTGATTCACGATAATAAATAGTAAGGTAACATTTATTGCAGATTTCCTGTGTGCAATAGGAACTCTTCTAATTCTCACAAAAAACAAATAATGTTCATGTTATTATTATTCCTTTTCTAAAGATAGGGAAGCTAGGGTTCCCAGAAGTTAGTAGGCCTGCCTAAGATTATAGAGCTAGTGAGAGCAAGTATAGAACCCATGCACTTAACCGCTCCTCTGTATGACCCTCGTGTGTCTCTGCTTTATGTGAAATCTGATTCTGTTGCAGCCTCTGATGTTACGTGCCATTGAAACGTGACTCCTTGTATCTTTTTGAACAGGATTGACGTACAGAGATAATTTTGCTATTCTAGGGTCTATTCATTTAGAACACTTCACCAACCTAGCAGGTCAAAGGCTGAGGACCAAAGCATGAAGCCTTGGTGATTATTTTTCCTATTTTGATCTTTTAATTATGGTTGTTACACGCTGCTTTTGAAACTCATTGCCCAAAATGTGCTGATTTAGGCCAAACTCACGTGTCAGGATGCCATCTTTGAAAAATTTTCACACTCTTTCATAGTTTTTATGTGATAACATAGTAGGAAAAAGAAGGTACAGAATATGTGTGCTTATTTCAGTCTATGAAAGTTTTAAAAACTTGTACTATGATATCAGCTAGCAGAAGACAGTACAACATAGTGGTTAGGGCACAGGCTCTGGACTTCCATTCCTTACTATCTTGTGACCTTGGGAAATTTAACTGATGTCTCTATGCCCTTTCTTTCCCCCATCTGTGCAATAAATTGTAGGGAAATAATAATCATCTTGTAGGATTGTTGTTAAGATGTAATGAGAGGATACATGTAAAATGTGTAATATGCACTTTCCATAACCCATCTTTGTATTATTTTTCTCCAAGGTTCTCATCACAATCAGACACACTGGATTATATTTGTTAAATGTTGTCTCCCTAAACTGGAACATAAGCTCCACAAAACTGGGTGTGTTTTGTTCTCCGCTGTATCCTCATTGCCTAGACCAGCAGCCTATACTAGGTAGGTCCTCACAAATATCTGTTAAATAAATGAATATTAGTTATTATTATTATTACTATTATAATCATGTTTCAGACTCAGATACCATGCTTTTAAAAAATTCTCAAAATACTGTTTAGGTTTGCATAGTTACTGAGAGGCTTCAGATATATTTGATATGTAATCATAGAATTTAATAACTTATAGAAACATCAGAACATATTGAGTTTAACCTCTTCAGTTTATGAGAGAACTTAAAATATCCCGTGGCCAGTGATACTAAGTGATGTTCCCTCAGTCAGGAATTACCTAGTGGCAGATAAAATCTGGCATTAAAGGCCTGTGACACCCAATGCAGTACTCATTCTTCTGTGTCCCACTGACTTCTAATTTGGGTACCAACATGGCTCTCGCCTCTCAGTGGACCAAGCCTCAATCCAGGTGAAAACTCAGGTCCTATTTCATCATCGTGTGTTACTCCAAACTTCTCATCACCTTGGTTGATTGATCATTGCTGTCTTCCGCGTTTTTCACAGTGATGGAATTTCTTATTTGGATGATAAAGTGTGCTTTAGTCACCTGTCATATACAAAGATGGCTGAGAATTACAAGGGGCCAGGGGGAGCGGCTCCTCTCCAGATCACTTCGTGAAAAGTGGTGCACTTTTTATCAGCTCTATTTGGAGTCCTTCCCTGGGTTTTGAGATCTCCAGGATGTTCCATCTGGGGAGAAAATCACTTCCAACTCCAGAGCTATCTAGGGGAAAAGAAGGTATGAATTCATCCAACAAACATTTATCAAGTGTTTGCAGTATGGTAAGCAATGTGTATGCGTGTGAGTGGAGTTTACAGATAAGTTTTAATTTGCATCTTTCCTCAAGGAGTTTACAATCTAGCTGAAAACAATTATCCAAAATAAATCCTATAGTACGTAACATTGACAATAGTTAGACCACGAAGAGTGAAGATGAAAATAAAAATTTGAAGGAGCTTAGAGAAGGGAAAAAAAAAATCACTTCCGGGGGTGAATGGATGTCCTAGTAAGAGGCAACATCTTAAATAGACTATCGTGGATCGGTAGTATTCTTCAAAGTTCATGCATCTTAGGTGAAGTATACTTTGAAGTTGATTACTTAGGGTCTGTTTTACCTCACGACATTTTATATTCTCATGTATGCCATGTAATAGACACATCTATATGCAACATAATGCAACCACAATAGCTTATTTCTCAAAAAGAGGCGTTTATTAGAGGTATTATTACATATTTTTTTGCATAGCCACAATTATAAACATTTACTTGAGTTTATGAATGATAGTATACTCCTAAAAGAAAAAAATATCGTATCTTGCACATACACATGTACAATATTTGGAGTATCTGTACATAGCTAAGAATTAAACAGACCCTTTTTGGACATCGATGATTTGACTCACGTAACTGATTACGGTTGAAACACAAAAGGTCTGCAAACCGAAGTCAACTATGATGTAGCGCGGAGTACTAAAGGGACCCAGGAGCTGAACCTATGACTTTTACACTAAAAGTCCCAGAAAACATTTACAATTTCCTCCACAGACTTTTTTTTTTTTCCCTTGTGGGTGTATCTTTCTACTTAAAATAATTGTACTGCATTTATTTTAATAGTTGATCTCTTTCCTGATCCTTATTTTCAAAAGTAAATATAATGGTGGTTAAGTAAGTATTTTTTAATAACTTTATTGGAGTATAATTGCTTCACAATGTTGTGTTAGTTTCTGCTGTGCAACAAAATGAATCAGCTATACGTATACATATATCCCCATATCCCCTCCCTCTTGCGTCTCCCTCCCACCCTCCCTATCCCACCCCTCTAGGTGGTCACAAAGCATTGGGCTGACCTCTCTGTAGCTATGCAGCTGCTTCCCACTAGCTATCTATTTTACATTTGGAAGTGTATATATATCAATGCTACTCTCTCACTTCGTCTCAGCTTCCCCTTCCCCTCACCGTGTCCTCAAGTCCGTTCTCTACGTCTGCATCTTTATTCCTGCCCTGCCACTAGGTCCTTCAGTACCGTTTTTTTTAGATTCCATATACGTGTGTTAGCATACGGTATTTGTTTTTCTCTTTCTGACTTACTTCACTCTGTATGACAGACTCTAGGTCCATCCACCTCATTACAAATAACTCAATTTCGATCCTTTTTATGGCTGAGTTATATTCCATATTAGATGCCACATCTAAATAAGTATCTTTAGTTTTGCTAAATATTTTACAATGCATTAAGTGCTACATGTTAACTAAAATTTGAAAGTTCTTTTTTTATTGAGGTATAATTGACATAGAACATTATGTTAGTTTCAGATGTACACCATAATAATTCGATATCTGTATGTATTGCAAAATGATTATCACACTATGTCTTGAAAGTTTTGGCTAATTTTATTAATTAAACCGTATGTTATATTTTCTTTTGACCCAATCAAAAATTTAAAAAAAAATATGATTTATAGAGGAATGAACAACAAGAATGTGATTTGCCTCAGTTTAGTGCAGTGACGGCTCTTCATTTTCCATCCTTCCCTGCCATTTTGACTTTGCGTGTCCTGCCCAGCAGAGAAGTTGTTGGCTGTGGGCTCTCTGTCCTTAGCGTCCATGCCATTGGCCTGTTGGTTTTCTGACTGTGGGTTGCTCTAGCCACCCATTCTGTTTGCTGGCTCCTAAAGCTACAACTGCAGCCTTAGTTTTTTGTTTCTCATGCAGAACATGCTGACAGATGTGCTCCTGAACATTTTAACCAGCACACTTACTCTGGCTTCTTCTGAAGCTGATGAAATTACCAAATCAATTTTATGCTCCTCTGAAGAACAAAGGGAAGGCAAAACCAGAAAGATGGATCAAACAGAGCCACTATGGAAGATGTCTCAGAGCTTTAACAGAGCATAAGAACAAAGGTGTTCAGTGGCTTTGGGGGGCCATGTTCTCTCATGATGAGAATTGAATGAAAACAGCCTACTCAAAGCCTGTGTACTGTGTCTTACTATAATTAGTTTTTATACTACTATTGGATCTTAGAGCAGATTAGCCATTGCTGTTTGTGCAGACAAGTCAATCAAATTTTTGGAAATATCCTGAGACAGGTTTCCTGAGGTCAGGAAAATATGACTATAGCAAAAAGAACGATGTATTACCAAATATTTATTGAACTGTTATTATGGGAAGGAGACATTTAAATTGTAAATATTTATGCAACACACAGTCCCTGCCCAGGGGACCTTGTACACAGTTGCTGAAACTGGTGTGGAGCCTTCTATGGCTGAAGGACATTAAGAGCATAATCAAAGATAAGAGGGTTTTCCAGTGGCTGATAGAATATTAGATCTGAAAAGGCTTTCAGAAATCATCTACTCCTCCCATCTTATCCTATGCATATGATAACTGTAAACGTGACTTGCTCAAGATCACACAGAAATTTAGCGGAGAGTCAGATATAAACATCTTTCCTCTAAATCTGCTATGTAATTTTTTTCATTATATGGCATATATATTTATACTGATTTAAGCAAGTCAAATGCATTTGAATTTTACTTGTATTAGTTTAGTGCTTATTGTTGATTGTTTTAATTCTAACGGGCTTAATCTGTTTTTCTCTGTGTTGTATATTTTAAGGCATTGGAGAGAGGGCAAGAGAAAAACTTCTCTATTTTGCACTTTAATTTTTTCATTTTTTATTAGTACTAATTTGAAACTTTTCATTATATAAGTAATACATGCTGATGGAATAAAACTAGAAAATATAGATAAGGAAAAAGAGAAAATTAAATTCAATTATAATCCAGTTCCCTAGAGAAAAACACTATTTTATATCTATATCTATATATATATTTTTTCTTTTGCAATAAAAAAAGGGATCACATTTAACCTACTATTTTATACTTCATTTCTTCATGTAACTATTACATGGGCCTTTTTCATGTGAGTAAGTGTGTTTAGAATATCACTTTTATTGGGACTGCAAAATGGCCTGTTTTATTCATCTTATATTTTGGACATTTTACTTATTGCCAATTTTTGAACATTTTGAGAACAAATATTTTGTTGTAAATATTCTGAAATGAAGATGCATATAATTACATGTTTATAGGTAATTATTTCCTTTACATTTTCCGAAGTAGAGTTCCTGGATCAAAGGATTCACATATATGCTAGACTTTTGATGCAAAGTGGGACCACCACCAACACCTTTTATTCCTGATTTCAAAATTTGTATGGTAGTTTCTATACAGTGCTGCAGGATTTTAAAATCCGGCAAGGGTAAAGAGGTCTGTGAAAAAAAAACAACAACTCTCCAGCAAGATATGTAAGGTCACAATGGCTTAATATCCACACAACAGGACTATCATTTCCTGAAATATAGTAAATAGATGGTATCGATCAGACACTGATGATAAGGGTTCAACATAGAGGTCTCCTCATCTCTATCCTTCAAAGGCAAGGGGTTGATGATTCTAAATTTAGAGGTGGCATCAGGAGGTGCCTTTGTTACATCTTCATACCTCCTCACCAGAGCTCTCTGACTTACACCTGCTAAATCTGGCATGTAAACTGGATACATGGTTCTCTAAGAACTTGGAAGTCTTCAGATGTTAATTAGAAAGCAAATATTGTTACCGCTTAGAGGACACTGTGATTCTCTTACTACTTGTTTGAGTTCGCTTTCTGTGTGTGATTACTTATTGATATGAGAATAAGTAGTAGTCATTATTTTTCAACTTAGTTTGCTAAAAGCTGCTAGATGTATACAATGAAAATACTAAATTCAGTGAGATTTGCATGCATCTTTTAAAAGTAAGAATATACTTTCTATTATAAAAGCATTTTCAAAAAGAAAAATGCACACACAGATTTATGTCTTGCAGTGATAATCTTTCACATTTTGGTGCTTTACAGAGTACAAACTCTTTGGTTTTCTCCGATAAGAAATATTTGAGCTAGTTTCAAGCATGTTGTTTTGCGATAATGTTCTGAGATAATGGTGTTTTGTGATAATAGTTGTAGAGAGTTTCAAGCACGATGTTGAAGAATAGACATTAACTCCTACCTCTGTTTCTGAAACAGTCTAAACATTCAAGGGAAAATATTATTGCATTTGTTTTATACTATCTGTGATTAAAATTGTTCCTATCATAAATTAAAAAAATATCTCCAAAGGTAAGATAGTTTCCAGCTAAGTATTTTGTGACCTAAGTAAATGTTTATATAACTTTAGATTATACTATAACTCAATTCATAATATTTTCAATAAATACATGTGCAACTATTTTACCATATATCTCAAGTGTGGGTTAGTTCATTCTTTGGAATGGACAACTGTCATTTTCAATTTTTACTTTTTGTTTACAGGTTGTGTTTAGTTTGATGAGTGGATTCTGGGATAGCTCTAGGAAAACTGTTGAAATTTTATCGGTACTTTTGTGGGATAATGGGGATTTTGTACTTCATAACTACACTCATATTATACTAGTAAATATTATTTTGTCAGATGAGCTCAGTCTGCTTTGAAAACAGAGAAGAGGATACTGCAGTACTGAACACAGGACAGGCCTACTTTGATGGAATGGAGAGGAGGGAGGGAAACTTTTAAAAAAGCCTAGAGCATAGATGACTTCCAGCTCAGGGCTGACTCAGGTATTGACTGTTTGCGAGTTCTGGGCAATTATTAGGAAGAGTGAAAGCCCTGAGCACCTGCCTGGGTGGGTGTTTGCCCACGTTAAGAGCCATGTTCCACTTGACCTTGATACTCCCTGTCAACCCAAATATTTGCTCTGGATAACGTCTTTCCTCTGCTTCATCACTTCCTTTCTCTCCTTCAAGTTACAGTTTAGGGCCCACTTCGTCCAGGACAATTTCTCTAACATCCAGTAACCTCCAAACCACCAACATAATTCTGGATCCTCTAGACTACCCATCACTTTTGTAATCATTGCAGCTCCTACTTTTATAGATAGAATATGTGTCTGTGCTGCTTCCCTTATTAAACTATAATCATGCAGCTGAGACCAATTCTAATCTTGACTATGTTCCCTGAAACACTAAACAAAATAGTTACATATCTGAGCATTTCTAAAGAAACGTAGTCCCAAGGGGAGTTTATACCGATTTTTTAACCAGTAAGTTGAAAACATTTCTATTAGTTGGATTAAAAGGACGGAGAGAATAAAGGAGATGACTCTGAGCATTGAGATAGTTCTTGAAGATTTACTTCGTGCTGGACATTATACTGAACTTTTTTTTTTTTTTTAACACATTACCTCATACAATCCTCATCACCACTCTTGGGGGAGATACTGTTAAATTCATTTTAGAGATGAAGACATAAAGAGTTATTTTCTGATGAGCCTCAGAGGATTCAGAGACTTGGTCTAGGACACATAATTAGTAAGTGGAAGGACTGGAACAAGAATACAAAAATGTGTGACAAGTAACATTCTCTTAGCCGATTCTAGCATCTTCATATCCATTTTCTACTGACCTGATTCTAATGATGTAAAGTAATGCTTTCAAACTTCTTTTCTTTTTTTAAACTTTCCAAGCTCTGGCTGGTGCTGAAAGTTGCTATTTCGGTAATTGATTCTACTGTATGGATTGAGAATTTTAGGATGTAGGATCGCACAGTAGGTTCTTTACTCACCTGATCTATAAACATAGGACCATTGCCTTTTTAATCTGGAACGAACTCTAGGGATCAATGTATTCTTTATAGGGATCAATGTATTCTTTAAGTCCACAGGGCTTCTCTGCTTCTCAAAAAATATCCAGTTGAAAACTGTTGTGAAAATAGGAGTCAAAGGTCTTTCTTCTCAGTGTAGGGCTGAAAATATCACGTTATTATTATTAATATTAATATTATATAAATAGAATATTATATTGTCTTTGTAGGCATGCCAGCTAATGCAGTTACTTGGTTGTTATATCTTATATGAGGTAATAGTGACTATTATAAATTTTTTTTCCTTTACAACATGTCACGTATTTTTTCAAATGAAATGTGACTCAGATAGCCAATTCTAGTCAAGTAATGCCTAAATTGTAATATTTTACAATGTTAAACACAGTTTCCTACCAGCATGGTATAGAATGTAATATCTTTTTGAAATACTACTCATGGAGAAAAATGTGATGGTTGCAGAAATATGTCATCAGAGACTAAGCCAAATTAACCGACACAATAATTTCCTTCCAAATGCAAACATGCTTAACTTAAAAGAAAGATCTGCTTCATGATGTTATAAACATATCCTTCTCTGGAGCAGGCTTGATAATTAATGCCACATATTCATGGTGAGAAATATATATGAGTTTGGTCATAAATGTTCTCATGCATTTTAAATGTCAATAAAATGAATAGCCTTTATTATTTCCGAATGATAACTTGTTCCTAGACACTGCTACTTTGCAGGGGATAATGACTGCATTGGCACATAATGAAATATTACAGGAACATGCCTTAAGCATTTGTAAGACACACCCTTAGCTCTGAATCAATGCAGTAAAAGCAACATATAAGGGCACCAGGAATATGCTTGAGGAAATCCAACCCCTGCCCTTGCTTCTACTTCCACTCTCATAAATCAGTCTAGGTGAATATCTTAAGCTCAGTTAGGAAAAAAAATTTTAAAAGACAATGCTCCTCTTTCTTTGGCTTGCAGGACCAAGTGCTCTATTCATGGTCACCCCTGCTTTCTAGACACAGCTTTTGTTTGTTTTTCAGAAAATCTCCAAGGGCTTGACTTCTGTGGGCAATTTTGTTCCACATTAAGAGAGAAGGACTTATATGTATTCTTACTTCATGGCACATTAAAAACATGTGAGGCTGATGCAATAGTAATGGATAAGAGCAGTTCGTTTGTGTGATGGGAAGAATTATCTACTGAATAGAAAATTAAAAATAGGACTTCTGATTTCAGTTCCAGCATCTAAAGGGCTTGGAAGTGGTCACTCCCGTCTTTACAATGATAATGCTAAATACACTAAAAATGGATGACTTTCCTTGGACCCATCAGAGAATAGAGGCTGCAGGGCAAACTCCCACTTTGAATTTTGGCAAGATGGGCAAATCCAGAGTCACAACTGAGATCTACTCACCTGGACTGGACGTTGCTGGTGCCATAATCTGGTAGTGACACTTACATGATAATTTTGAGGAAATTCTGGAGGCTGAATATGAACTAGGATGAGAGTGAGAAACTTGTGGGACTGCAGCTTTACGGGTCTCTGGTGAGCTTTAAGCTCCAGGAGCCCAACTCGTCTCACAGTGAAGATCTAAGAGAGATCCTTTTGTGGCTTTGGTATGGAAAGGGGAAGAGTAATCTTGGTGAAATATTCCCAGAGAGTTGTCCATAACAAAGGCATATGCTTGAGGAGCAAAGACGTTACCAGAGCCTTATCCCAGCTGGGGGAAGGGCATCCTTACTCCAGCTAGTTTTCTGGTGTCAACTAAGGGGAACAAAAGTTATACCATGAAGAAGCACTTGTGAGGGTCACAGCCCAGGGACCCAGGCATACTAAAAACTGAGACTTAATGTTAAGACTACATAATGCTCCCTTCTCCCACACTTTATCACCACACCAACCAGACTCCAATGTAGTGATAGTGGCTTATAATGCAAAGAGCTGTAAAATGCGGACTGTCTCTGAAGAAGAGTACGTAGGGAAGATAAAAACAAGTATACTAGAGGAAATTGAATACTCTGGCACCTACATTTACAGCAAACATTAGTACAACATGTCTGGCTTTCAAAAAAAATTACCAGGCATGCCAAAAAGCAAGAAAAACACAGTCTAAAGAAAAAAAGCAAGAATCAGAATCAGATTTGGGTATAGCACAGATGTTGGAATTATCAGAATTTAATATAACTATGATTAATAAGTTAAAGACTAAAGGAAAAAGCAGACAACATGCAAGAACAGATGAGTAATGTAAGTGAAGAAATGGAAACTATAGGAAAGAATCAAAAGGAAATGTTAGGAATCAAAGACAGAAAGGCAGAGTGTCTTTGATGCACTCATCAGTAGATTGGGTGTGCCTGAGAATAGAGGTACTGAGATCCAAGATAGGTCAATACAAATGTACCAAATTGAAACATAAAGGGGAAAAAAAAATCCCAGAACATCCAAAAACTATGAGACAACTGTAAAATTGTAACATATGCTTAATTGGAATACCAGGTGGAGAAGAAAGAAACAGAAGAAATATATGAAGTCATAATGGCTGAAAACTTTCCAAAATTAATCACAGACACTTAATCACAGATCTAGGAAGCTCAGAGAACACCAAAAGGGAGAATTACTGCATGCTCCCTCCAAAAATATCAAGAAACTACACCTAAGCATATTGTATTCAAGCTGCAGAAAATCAAAGGCACAGAGAAGAATCTTGAAAGAATCTAGAAGAAAAAATACACCTGACTTATAGATGAACAAAGATAAGAATTATAGTGGTCTTCTAGTCAGAAACCATGCAAATAACAAGAGAGTGGAGGGAAATATTTAATGTTTCGAGGGGAAAAAAATCAATATGTAATTCTATTCCAATACAATCATTCTTCAGGAGCAAAGAAGAAGAAACTTGCTCAAACAAAACTCAAGGGACTTTATCACCAGCAGAACTGCCCTGAAAAAAATGTGAAAAGACATCCCTCAGGGAGAAGGAAAATGACATGGGTCAGAAACTCAGAACTACATGAAGAAAGGAAGTGTGTTGGAGAGGTAATAAATCAAAGTAAAATGAAGTCTTTTACTTTTCTCATTTTTAATTGCACTAAAAGATAATTTTGTTTAAAACAGTAATAGTAACAACGTATTAGGTTATTATGGCATATGGATAAGTGAAATGAATGAATAAGTGAATGAGACTTAGTCTCATAAGGAGGGAGGAATTGGGAATAACTGCATTACATATACATGAAGCGGTATAGAGTTATTTGAAGGTGGATTTAGATGGGTTAAAAATGCATATTTGAAATTCTGTCAACTACTAAAAATATTTTTAAAAGGAGTATAGTTGACATGCTAAAAGAGGAGAAAAAATGGAACCATGAAATGCTCACCTGAAACTGGAAAGGCTTAAAAAGAGGGGAATAAGGGGCTTCCCTGGTGGTGCAGTGGTTGAGAGTCCGCCTGCCAATGCAGGGGACACGGGTTCGAGCCCTGGTCTGGGAAGATCCCACATGCCACGGAGCAACTAGGCCCGGGAGCCACAACTACTGAGCCTGCGCGTCTGGAGCCTGTGCTCCGCAACAAGAGAGGCCCGCGCACCGCAATGAAGAGTGGCCCCCACTTGCCACAACTAGAGAAAGCCCTCGCACAGAAACGAAGACCCAACACAGCCATAAATAATTAAACAAATAAATTTTTTTTAAAAAAAGAGGGGAATAAGAAGAAACAAAAAACAAATGCAATAATTAGAACAGTTAAACATGGTAGATGTTAATAATCACTTTAAATGTTTATATACATCAA
The DNA here is from genome assembly GCF_002837175.3 of Physeter macrocephalus. NCBI lineage: Eukaryota > Metazoa > Chordata > Mammalia > Artiodactyla > Physeteridae > Physeter > Physeter macrocephalus. The sequence goes on from NC_041220.1 coordinate 127,330,027, forward strand.
TTAAAAAGACAAATTGTTGGAGTGAATTAAAAAATAAACATGAAATTGTATCAGTAAGATAATGGTATCTGCTGTGACAAATAGTCTTTACGATTTCAATGGCTTAACAGAATACGAGCTTTCTTCTTGCTCACATAAAAGTCGATCAGGTATTCCTAGGTAGTGTTAGGGACCAAGGTCTTCTACACGGTGTCAGGGACCAAGGTCTTTCTATCGCATGGCTTCATCTTCTCTAGTACTTCATAGATTATGCATCCAGGTGGTACAAAGGGGAAAGAGAGAGCAAAGGGTAAGAATTTACAGATGTATAATTCACAATTTTTTTTCCAAAACAACGTTGAGAACGACAACTTAAAAGACATTTATATATTTGAAAGGGAAGGTATAAACCACTAAGGCTTAGAGGAAGATACCCTATGAACAACAATTTACAGCGCTCTGTTACCTAAATGTAAAGTATAATCTCTAAAATGAAAATGTAGTATTTTGGATAAATTTGCCAAAGAAAACTTGAGATTTAAAGAAATGTGGAAGAAAAGCACTTGAGTCATGCTTAAAGAAATTATTTGGACAATTTCTGGAAACCAGTTTTAATAATTTTTTTTTAATTTGGCAAAAAAAGTTTTATGTTAAGTGTTAAAAAAAATGGACCAATTTGGTTAATGTCTAAACCTAAACTGGTTTAAATGAAAAATGCTCTTCTAAAATGCTAACCTCTCTTCTAAGTTTATGACCCTTTGTTTCCATTCAGTCACCACATATTTCCATATGAATGGTCTAGAAGATAATTAAACTCATATGTCCAAAATTTAAAAGCAAAATAAAACATCAGGGCCTCCACTAAAAGAACTTCCAATATTGTAAAGAGAGAATAAAGATTATTCAGTCAATTCATTAGATGTCAGGAAAGGAGAGGAGAACAAACAAAAAACAAAAATGACACAACAGCACAAAATGATAGTGGGGAATCCAAGTATACTAAAAACATCCTAGATGCAAACTGATTAAACATAGACCAGTTAAAGCACAGAGATTTTAGTTCTTATTTTTAATTTATGTACTTCTTTGCAAGAAACAGTAAAGCAGTGACACAGAAAGGCTGAAAGTAAACAAATGGAAAAATATATTAGGCAAATACTATATTAATATCACACCAAATGGACTTGAAACCAAAAATAAATTACTAGAGATAAAGAGGATCATTTTATAATGATAAATCTACTACTTCCCAAGAATATGTAGCAGTTTCAACCTGTGTGCAACTAACAGCACATCCTCAAACACATGAGGCAAAATTGAAATAATTTCAAGAAGAAATTAACAAATCCAGGTAGAAGCTTCTAACACAATTCTGTGAAATACTGGTATCAAGCATATAAATTTAATACATATACAGACAGATTGAATAACACAATTAACACATTTAGTCTAATGTATATTTACAAAATCTCTCACCCAACAATACAGAGTAGAGAGGTCATTCTTCAAACACTCATGAAACTTAAACAAAAGTTGACTCTAATACCAGGTTACAAAGCCAATCACAACAAATATCAGTGAATCAATATGATATTGTCTGATCATAGGCAATAACATTACATTACAATATATTTTGTATAGATTGATATAACATATAATTTGAATTTTAAAGCAACACTCTCCAACATATTTCATGGATGTAATAATGATGATGTTTAGATGATGATGAAGGTGACAGCCAATTTCAGTAGAGTGCTTGGCATGGGTTATGTACTGTGTCATGTGCATTATATATGTGTTGTAAAGCCCTAGCAGTAGGTTCTACTGCTATTATTATTTTGCTGATGAGGAAATTAAAGCGTAGATCTAATGAAGGATGGAGCTAAGACTGAAAGCCCAGATAATCTGACTTCAGTTACTATGCTTTAAACCATGACAATGTGAAGAAATAAAAATGAAAGTCAGAATTAAGCAGCGATGAAACACTACATATCAAAACTTGTGGAAGACAGTTAAATGGTTTGTAGGGAGTTTTATCTTAAATTCGTACAATAGTGTTGAAGACATATTGAAAATGAATGTTCTTTCTATGAGTTCGGCACCAAAAGTTAGAAAGAGAAAAGCAAAGTACACTCAGGAAGCAAACTCAGGGTATAAACTCAGGAAATAAAGAGGACAGAACGAAAACATTAATTAAATATAAAACAAAGAAGCATAGACCTAAAATCTGTTTCTTTGAAAGAAATTCTTCTGACAAAGCTGATTTTAAAATAGGCAATACAAGGGACTTCCCTGGTGGTCCAGTGGTTAAGACTTTGCCTTCCAGTGCAGGCAGTGAGGGTTCAATCCTTGTTTGGGTAGCTAAGATCCCACATGCCTCGTGGCCAATAATCAAAACATAAAACAGAAGCAATATTGTAACAAATTCAATAAAGACAAAAAAAAAAAGGTCCACATCAAAAAAATATTTTAAAAAACTTATTAAAAAACATAAAGTAGGCAGTACAAAGATTATGAATAAAAAAGGACCGTGTGTATATGTAGAATACAAATATGAAACAAATATTAAAATATTATAAATTTTATATAAATACTTGAGTGAACTGGCCAGTTTTCAAAAAAACTGTATAATACGAAAATTGATAGAAAATAAATGTAAAAAAGTTAATCTAAAACCATTGTCGCTTACTTGGTAGACAGGAACCTGCCCACAATATGGGCACAAAACGAAGCAGTTCTTCAGTGTAGGTTGTACTAAATTTTCAAAGGTTAGATACCATCTATTTTGGGCACACTTTCAAAAATTGAGGAGTATGGAAGGTTCCCAACTTACCAAAGTCAGAGAGAAATAGAGAGAGAGAGGAAGAAGAAGTACAATATGGGCCAATGTCTTTTGTAAGCAGAGATGCAAAAACTCTAAATAAAACCGTAACCCAAATTAACGAATATTATATATTTCTATAAAATATATAACATCTGATTTTCAAAACGTGCAGATGAGTGTTTTATAATTGACACACTTAAATTGCTTTCAGTAACAAAGTTGCCTAATGATGAAAACTTTGCCAAACATCTGTTTTCAAAATTTTGTCTTGATAGCAGGAATTATTTTCCAAAACAATCATTTTCTCACTTCTTATTCAAAATGCCTCTTTTACGTTGGGACATATTAAGGGTGTGTGTGTGTTTAAATTCTGCTAAGCAGGCATTTTTAATCATCGAAAAGTTCAGAAATTTGGAACAGCTTTTTTATAAGAGAAAAACATATAACTCATCTTCACATTCGCCAACTTTTTAAAAAACTTTACCATGAGACAACCAGTCTCCTTTTGGTACTTAAGATTTTCATGTCAACTTCTCATTTTAGTACAAATTATTGTAAATATATTTCTGCTCAATGTAATACAATCCCGAAATTTACTATAATGTAATCTCTAAATCCCTCTGATCTATAGGTTTAATGATGGAACCAATTTCAATCTGTATATTAAAAACTAGTAAACTTAGTTGCTTTCCTACTTCTTTAATTAAAAATGAATGTAAAAGGATAATCTGGTGATCCTCTGGAATGCTAGCACCCCACATTAGAAACTGCTTTGATGAGGTAGGGTAGTCAGAAATCTTTCCACACTGGGTATGGCCCAGCGTGGCTAGCTTCTAGTGAGGTTCTAGGATGACTCCCGAAAGATGGGAGAAAGATATCCCACCTCTATTTTCAGGAATCACGATTTCAGCCAGAAGGGTACGCACTGCCACCATCTATGCCAAGTAAGCAACACTACTTCAGTGTTCTGGTCTAATGATAAATTCTTAAAATATATTTTGAAGTATTAGATTTTGAGGCTTTTCTTGAACCTGACATGCTTCTAGACCCGGAAATGTATTATGTGCCTTCCAACTAATTTAAACACCAATGATAAATTCCTTATGAAAGATATAACATACAGCATTAATTATAGGGCCCCATTTTAAATAGCAAGGCTGAAACACTGCTTAAGGAAATTGCCTTATTCAAGTTTCTGAGATCTAGCTCTGTGCTAGTTGGAACAGCATGGCCTTTATGCACACTAATAGGAGTTTCAACTACCATAACATCAAGCCCCTCAAAGGACTTTTTAAAAGAAACATCTTTTTCTATTTTAACAGTGGAGTTGGACTCCCTGAAAATGAGTTCTATATTAGAATGTCAATTACTTTTATTTGCCTTCATTAGTGCTGGTATTGCAAACAATTTGTCCAAGTGGAAGAAAAGAAGAGACTAAAGTCCTTCAATAACCCCTCTCATTAATTCTTTGTGCAAACAAACTCTAGTTTGGGATAAAGCAAGATAACCTAATGGATGTTTTGTAGAGGATGTGCAGCCACTTTGTTTACCAGTTGAGTTTTATCAAATAAAATGGACCAAGAAAAGCCAAGAAAAGTTTGCAGTTCTATAAATCTCAAGCTATATTTTGAACATTCCTGAAACACCCAATCTCCAGACTTCAGCTTTGAATAGATTTATAAGAGTCAAAGGTCACAGTTCTTGCAAACAGAGGAAACAGCACATAGAGTTTTTGTTTATTTTCTGTCTCTTAAAAAAATCAAATATGGCCATCAAGGACATAAAACACTAATACTCAACTACTGGTAGCAGAAGTAGGGCCTGTGGGTGTTTTTGTCTCCTCGGTTACCAGGAGTAACAAAAACAGATGCAGAATAGCTTTCAGGTTTCCTCCATCTTGCTTTAACCAAGGTTTTAATACATTTGTTTTAAATAATAGAGGAATTCCATGAAACATCTGCATGAAGGAAGCAAATCAATTCAGCTGCTCATGAACTTAGGAATATGGACAAGATGGCATGTGGCTTGTATAGCAGAAAGATTTCTTTGGCTTCAGGTTGAAGGACATCCGTTTTCGTTCTAAGATTTCTATTTATTAGGTCTTGGAACTTTGGAAAAGTTATGCAAGTTTGTGGAGGCTTTTATCCCTCATCTGTAACATAATTGATATCCTCTTTGTCTCACAGTGTTACTGAGATGATTATGAGAAATTATTAACAAGGAAACTTTCTTTTTCATTTTGCTTATTTTTGCTTTTTAACGTTAAAGAATAATACAGATTTAAGGTCTCACAATGATATTTTGTAGCTGTGAGTTCTTCCATTCCCAGAATTGCCTCACCTAGATCCCTGCTCTGGAGTGGCTTACCTGCTTTGGCTGGGTGAGATGGGGAAAACCTAGGACAGTGACATCAAGGAGAGCTACTATTGCTCTATTAGCAATATTTATCAGAATTAACTTTCTACTATCTTCAAATTTCATTTTAGAAGACCCTATATCAGTGGCGGTAGTGGCTTCCTATGGCCTTATGTGATGAATGTATTTATAATGGCAGTGGCACTGCTACTAAACATTTAGCTTTCCAAATGAATCAAAAGTAGGAACTGAAAAGATCATCTCTATTCCATACTCAAAATGAATATAAATAGGTCAACCTCTCTGGATTCTTAAAAGTAACCATTTTGCTTTTAACTTTAAATTCTAAGCCCGCAAGGTGAGTATCCTCTCTAATTCTTCCTAGTAAATTATTGATTCACAAATGTTGCTTGTGAATCATAGTTATATATAACTAATTTTTTCATGTATTTCAGAAAGAGTAATTGCTCTTAGGTTCATGTAGCGAAAACTTTTTTTTAACTCAGAACGTCAGTATTTGCCAAAGATCCTGTCTAGAGTTAATACAACTTTTGGTCACAGGTGATTCATTGAAATGTCCCACTTTATCTTTAAATTGTCTCCATTTGCCTCTGCCTCTTTTTAAGCTACGTATATAGAAACTTTCTGTTAATAGTACCCTTAATTAGGAAACTCTAAGTGCCTTTAGCGCATTTCCTTTGGGTCCTAGTTCATTGCCCGCCAGCCTGGGAGTTGGAGGTTCGGAAGGACCGGGCTCTGGGTGCAGAGAGTGCAGGCTGCAAAATCCTGCTTACTCCGTTTAGAGAAATGAACTGCTTTAGGACAGAGGTCCTAGAGCAGATTTCTAAGACTGCAGCCAAATGCATAAAACAGTGAGTCCTAGGATGACTTTAATCTTCCTGAACTAGAAGTTTCCAGGATTAGACGGGCTCTTAAACCGAAATACCTAGCACAAAGTCCGTTGATGTTTAATTTCTCTAAGATGACCTCTTATACCCTTTCAGTTAGACAACTTTCCAGTCAGTTCCGACCTGATTATGGGCCACCTCAGTTGGCATTGTCTCTTGCCCATCATAACATCTTAAAATATATCAATGCCTCTTGATTTCTATAGCTTGAGAAATAACAATTAATATGTTTATGTAACATTGGATTTAGCACTTAACGGAATTTAAATAATATAATGGCATCAACCATCACCAAGTCTTCTTAGGGCATTAAGAAAATGGATGTTAATTTCAGGAAAAGTCCTAAGTCTCTCAGAATGCACAAGCTTTGCAAGAATGAGGGACCAAAAAAAGTGAGGAGTATTTTATTCATGAAAAGCCACTAGTTGGTGGTGGGATACCTTGATCCCAGGGGAGATGTCTTCCTGAAACAAGGATTTGTTCCCCAAAAGCCAGAGGTAGTTCTGACTGTGGAGATTAACTTCTGGACTCAGAGAACATGCCACAAAACTAAGGGGATTCTGGTTTCTGACCAAGAGACCAGCTCTTTAAGTGGTCTACAGCAATTTTTGTTTTACGCGCCAAAGAACACAAAGTTGAATACGAAGTGGTTCTTGCTCTAAATAGTTTTTGAACTGTGCAGAGGCAGCAAGGCATTAATCTTTCCCCTGAAAATTCTGGATACTCCTCAGATAGTCATGGCAATGGCGGAATGTGTGGGGCACTTTTTTCCCATCACTCGGGTAATTCTTATTGTGGGAGCAGCCAGCCATATATTTGGTTATGTTCCTAGCATACGAAAGGATGTTCATTCAGGACATTCAGAATTTATTTTTCTTCTGGCCCGAGTCATCTTTCTAGGTCCAGGGAATATTTCATTTTTACTATGAATTCCTCCTCATCCTTTGGACTCTGTACGCCAGAAGCTTTGAAACATCTTTGTTATAGCACTCGTAAGTTAGTATTACAATGAGTTATGCATGTACTTTTCCATCTACTAGACTCTGAACTCTTCAGGCATTGAGACCATGTATTATTTGTCTTTGCTTCATTTTGATAGGTTTCATTATATTGTCAAATATACACACAGAGTTGAATATTTGTAATAAACAAAGAAAGTTTGACTTTATTTCCATCCAAGAAAAATTTATAAGAGGAAACTCTAGTGTGTTATTCTTTCTTCAAATGTGTAGTTACAATAAACAACAGCGTCCTACTGTATAGCACAGGGAACTATATTCAATATTCTGTGATAAACCATAATGGAAAAGAATATGAAAAAAATGTATATGTATCTATAACTGAATCACTTTGCTGTACAGAAGAAATTAACACAACATTGTAAATCAACTGCACTTCAATAAAATAAATTTTAAAAATGTGTAGTAATTGGTAGTTCATTAGGTGAGGTGGCATTTTCTTAGTGGGAGCAGGTATGACTTTCGTTTTTTAAGACTGTCTGTGATATTGAGGTTTTATAATGTAAGCACATGCTCCTCTGAACTTTTCTAAATTAAGCAACTTATTCTTGAATTCTCGGTTTGGATGATAAAAGATTAACGTGCAGCATCGTATTTGCATGTTATATTGCGGTCTTGGTTTCCTGATGGTCTTTAGTGAGCGTTCCATGTGGGATTGTAATTATCCGGGTACCAATCCCTGCTTTATGTAGATTATTTTATTGACTTTATGAGGTAGATACAAGTTTAATTCTAATTTTATGGGTGGGAGACTTTGAGAGATTAAATAATGAGCTGGTAATAGAGCTGGTAAGCGGTCCGGCTGGATGCTAAGCCAGACCACTCTTTTTAAACAATGAACTGTGTTGCTTTCTTTGTTTCTCTAACTGCTCCCTGCACCCCCCAATCTATTGACCTCAAATGTTACTCTCCCTTGTGGCAGAGTGGGGTGAAGGTCTTAGAAGATCTGGGCACATGCGGAGTGCGCCAGAGGTTACCATCACAGACTGTTTACTGCCGCACTCAGCCAGGAGTTTTCAGGACCCTGGAGGTCTCCTCTCAACACAGGAGCCAGTGTAAATACACAACAAAGGGACCACACCTAGGGAGGGGTTTTCTGTCTATTTAAGTGACCTTGTTCATGGCTCTGGGCCACTGGTGAGCCTTCTCATCGTCAGATATTAAGTTTCCCTTTCTGCAACTTCCTGTAAGCCTGTTTGAAGTTTTTCCCTCCCCGTGTTTTATAGGGTGATAAAGATGTCAAGCTCTTCAAAGACAAAGCTGATATGTAGCTTTTAAATGACATCGTCATCATAATTATATTTGTTGTGCTAATTAGAATTTTCTTTAAAAGAATTAGTTACCCCTGCAGTTCCTACCCTACCTGCCAATCGTCAAAGGATAAGATAAATTCAGTGTTTACACTTTGACATTCACAATCTGTGTAACAAGAGGCGGATCAGAAATTAGATTACTCTTTTTTAAATTGAAGTATAGTTGATTTACAATATCATGTTAGTTTCAAGTGTACAGCACAGTGATTCAGTTTTTTATATATATATATATATATATATATATATATATATTCCTTTGCAGATTCTTTTCCCTTATAGGTTATTACACAATACCGAGTAGAGTACCCTGTGCTGTCCAGTAGGTCCTTGTTGGTTATCTATTTCATATATAGTAGCGTGTATATGATTTCTGATATACGATGTAAGCTGTATGAGGGCTGGGCTTGTTCAGACTGAACAAAGGTCTTTTTTTCTTGGTCCCATATTGCATGAGTGTCAGTGAATATTGCTGGATGCCACCAAGTACTCATGCTTTGAAGAATATAAGAAATGAGTGACAAGATCCATGTACACAAGGAATTGATTATTATTAAGAAAGGTTTCCAGCGAACTCTGGGTCATCAACAGTCCGGGGGCACATTTTTGCTTTTGTAAACTGAATATGAAAACATGACAGGGAATAATAGATGGTTGAAATTTGTTCTGAGTGGTGGTGTTTGAAAGATGAACGCTTGGAACATTTTTACTTTGGTGGACCTCCAAAATGCTCATGGGCCTAGCAGAACTGCAAAAATCAAATCTGAACTTTGGTTCTCAGTGAACACACTGCAGGGCTTGAGGATCTGAGATAATGAACAGAAATTAATCTTAAACTTGCTGACAAGAGTTTGCAAAGAGGCTGCTGACATGAGTTGGTGCTATAAAAGGCAAAGTTGACATGTAATAAAACTGAGGTTAATTCTACCTGCCAAAACATTAGAAAAGTATGCTTATCAAATAGAAAAAAATTACTGAAGTATGTATATAAAGATACCCACAATGGAGTTTTACAAAGAATGGAAGCAAACTCAATAATGAGCATTTCATAAGTGCCCCTCTAAAAACTACTGGTTAGATATAGATGAAACTGTTTTGCATGCTTCTCTTTCTTACGTATTTAATTTGGAGATTTATCTATCTTATTGTGTAACTTGATTTTATATTTGACAAATGAGAGGACGGATCAACTTTTCTGCATTGCAACATTTTTTGGTTAACATTTTCAATGTGTAATTTCAGTGTAGCTAATTTATAATTCCAGTTTTGTCACTTTATTGCGTTTTATTCCTAATATAATGTGCTTCTATATCAAAAGCTGATATGGTACACAAACGTTGTTAAGCATATAAGCTGATGGCATAATTTGCCCTTGACCTTGGATCTTGGTAGTTGCCAGAAAGAACACTGAGGAGGGAGATTTTTGGGGGGGGCCACTTGGGAGACTACCAAAGGCATTAATTTTAAAACGAGACTGGAGTAATTACCCTTACATTTATGTTAGAGGTTAACATTCGTGTTATTTCCTCTTACTGCCTGGCTTTACAGAATCTTATGCCCCACTGCTTTTATTAAATCCAGGTAATAGAGGAAATAACAGTGTTATTAACCTCTAACACTGATGAAAAATTAGTCTTAAGTAAAACATGGTTTAAAATCAGAGCAATTGTGCTAGTCGTCTAGCTGTTTCCCCGACAAAGCACAGTAAGGCTTTGTGTACTCACTGTGTCCATATTTATTATTATAAAAGTAAAAACAGAGTATAATATGAAATAAATCTCTGGGGCAATAGGGATTAGATTTTAATACATACTATACTCCTACTAATAAATGTTATAGGTTTGCATGACATTAAACAAATAAGTACTGATTTTAAAAAGTACAACTTTACTATGCCTGAAAAAGGAATTAGTTTTGATAACTTGACTACTTTCACAAGAAAGTACTTAGAAATTTAATATATAATAACTGACCCTATCAGAAGTCTTCAGTGCAATGCTTCTAAACATAAATATGTTTAAGCTGGGTATTACTGTAGAAAAATTCTTTTTCCATGCACGTTTGCATTTAAAACATTAATTTTTGAAGTGATTTTTGATATTTAGGCAGAGGAACATTTTGCCTTCCTGGTTATATAATATATATATATGTGTGTGTGTGTGTGTGTGTGTGTATGTATATATATATATTACATGGTTTTGTGGGGATGGTTATTCCACTGGAGACCACAAAGTAACTGTCTCAGATAATTTTATTATTTTTAGACAAATGTGAAAATATAGACTTAATAAATAAGGTTAAGGTAATAATTTATTAAGAAAAATATTCTTTACAGAAGAAGAAGAATTTGTTATCATAGTTTGTTTAGTTACAACCCTAAGTATAATTTATGTTTTGATTCATAAATATTTTATTTAAATTTAATATTAAAGCAACACATCTACTCTATCAAGTACAGCATATCCGTATCTATCTGAGTAACTTTAAAGGGTTTTTTGATTGTTTGTTTGACTTTTAAATATACCCTTCTGCCTAACTTTTTAGTGAATTGCCAAATTATTTGAAGGTAATTTTTCTCTTGTGAAATAAAACATATCTTTTAATTGTAAGCATATTGTTTTCTAAACTACACAATGTACTTTTTAAAATAATGCAGTATTGAGATTTCTTTTTTAATCTATTATTTTAGCTCAAATATAGAATTAATATAATTGATTAGAACAAGTATCATTATGGAGAGAGATCATTTTGTTTTATGTCTTTATTCAAAGGTTTATGTGGGAGAACATTAATATATTTAAAAGGATTTTTGTGAATTAAATGACATCTTATATATATAAATGTTTTATAATTATGCAAATATGAAATATTATGTAAGAATACTATTCTCATGACTTACAGTGGAAAAGATATATGAACATCATAGTATTCATAGCATTTCTATAGTATATATTTGTCTAATAGAAAACAATAAAGAAAAGTAAGTGCTGTACTTCTTAAGCTTTAGGTGAATATGCATTCCAGTGGCAGGAACAGTCCTATGTGAAGACTCAATAACCCATTTATCTTTTAAATTAGCAACCACTTCAATGGTTAAATGAATATTTCTAAACCAAAAATTACCCTTCAACATTACTGACTGGAAACTTAGTTAGTATCCAAAACAAGCCTGTCACTAATGAACTTAGTCTCCAACAAAAGGAAAAGGCGGTATCAAATCTCAGCTGTGGATGTGTTCAGTTCCCTTATTCTAACCACATTAGTGCACTGTATTTTCCCACTTAGAGAAGCTTTTGTGTACTGAGCATGTGGCTGTTTAAATGCCCCAGCGGGGCATCCAGAGGCTGTGAAAAAAGGAAAAATTATTTGGAACAATTTACATTCGTTCAAGGGCAACGTTAAGCATTTTACAGCTGCTTTATTGCTATTCTTGTGCTGTTTAAGCTGTCTTTCATGTCAAAAGTCCTTTCCTGCTTACAGATCATCAGGAAGCATTCTGCTGCGTGCTGTTTGCCCAAGTTCCTTCAGGGCTCTGGGCCTTTGATCACGGATACCATTTGCAATCTGGTTAAAAATAGGAGGCTGCTGAGATAAGCCGGGGTCCTGGCAGTGAGGACCAGCCCTTTCCTTTTAATTTTTCAACTTTGTTCTATTGTTTTTTTTAATATGGGAACACAGGATCCCTCACAGAAGAATCGTGTTCAGGAATTAGAGCACGCTTAGAGGTGTAAGAACTTTAAAGGTGAAGAGAGTTTATTAAAGATTTCCACTTCACGAACCCAGCCTCACCATTTCAGTAAGTTCAAGTTTTAAGAGACGTGGATATGTTATTTCCTTTGGCTGTAACGCAAGCAATACCCGCTTCTCTTACATTGAAGATATACTACTTGTTACCCATTTTCTAGATTCTGCTGCCAGTGTGGCTTTGAAACTAGGGGAGTATCTCCTTTGTGGGAAAAAAAAATATGATCAAGATTGTTGTTAGCAAACCTAATGTAAAAGAGCAAGAATATAATTGAAATTACAGTTTGATAATGATCATTATAAGGATCAAGCCAAAGGAAAAGGACTCATTTTAATTTTCTATTTACTTATTACTTATCAGTGCTTTCTTAAGTTTGTCCACTTACTGAAAACAAAAGCATGAGGATTTATTATATACGGTTTCTTGTTTAGTTTCTCTAAGAATTCCAATGACCATAAATTTATTAATTTACAGTGTAGGGAGATGGTGACTTGTTCATTATTGTTTGCTTAAGCAACAAATCAAATATGCCACAAAGCATGAAATTAAAGACTTATTTGGAAATAAAACATAATCGAGGTGCTAAAAATACCATAACTTTGAATATTAGAATCTCAATATGATACTCAGGGTGAAACATTTAGTATGAAATGAAAGGTACTAGAAGGGGTCTTGGGAGTTTCATGAATTTCTCTGCCAGCAGGCAGGACCATTTATTTGTTCATTTACCCAAATAAAGATCTGTGCAAAGCCAAATCCTGTAATGTAAAGCAGGATATGAGGGTGCCGTCAAAGAGGCTAAAAAGGTGTTTGTTTTAATGGCACGTCCATTCTTGGCGGTTGTGGAGCCTGTGTACATTTTGCAGGGACAGGGAGGAATTAGTCAAAGGATGAACCGTGGGAATAAATTTGGAGAGTGGGGCTAGGGAGTGAGATTTGAGGCGGAGGAATGAGTTTATACACATTCCGGGATACAAGGGCTTTTGGAGTGTTACTGGGTCTGCAGGTGACGCAGCGATGCGCGGTCGGAGCGCGTGTGGTGGGTCTGAGGAACTGGGCTGGGAGTGGAGGTTTGGGGGTAGTTTTCGGAGCTGGACGGGGCCGGATCATGGGCGACCATACGTGCTGTGCGCGTTGAATTCTGTTACTATTCTTCTCTAATCGCAGTGTAATAACTTTTGCTGCTGGGTTTTCTGTATTAATTCATATTTGTAAAAATTCCTATATGCCTAACTTTCAAAATAGAGCAGAAAACTTTATAAGTTGTTTTGGTGTTTGTGTTTGACTATCACCAAGTGTGATAGCTTACGCTCCAGCAGACCCAATACTCCGGTTTAATCAGATCAAGCGTCACATTACAAACCGTTTTACATATAACAAATGTTCCAATCCGTATCTTTAGAATGGAGGCAGTTGTCTCTGAAAGGGCGTCCTTCCTCCTGAAAGTCGAACTCGGAGGTTTTTTGAGCTTGGTGTTGCGATTGCTGCTGCTTTGAGTACCTTGACCTGCAGAATACACACCTTTGTCACTTTGCAGTGTCCTACGATGGGCGTTTTAGATCTCTGTCTAGAAGCCGTAACGGAGTTAGGCACACCAGGGAAAAGGACTGGATTTCACTGAAAAGATGGAATATACATTTGCACTAATGTCTGGAAAATCAACTTGCTCCTAAATTTTAAAGGACTGTGGGAGGAATCTGAAATTTTTGCAGTACCCTTTTACGATATATTCTGGTAAAGTCATTTGGCCCCTAAGCCTCAGAAGGTTAATTGGATCTCTCGTAATGAGTGACTACACCCAGTAACACATGGTTTGGGAATTTATTTATTAATTAAGAAATTGTTATTGTTCAGGCAATAACATTGAGGTACTAAATTCAACTCTCTTTTATTGAGTGGGATTGTTCTAAATATGTTAGTTTTATGGCTTCGGTAATGAAAATTATTAAAAATGGGCACTAAGAACCAACTTAAATTAAAAAAAAAACACCTATGTTGCTCAAGTATGTTTTTCATCTACACGTCTAGCGAATAGCTTTTATGTAAATTTGAACCTGCTTTGAGCTTTGGGGGACAGGTATAATAGTACTAAATCGGGTATTTGCCACGTAGCAGAGGTAGCCGCTGAGTGGTAATTTTGTTGGTTAAAGGAGTGACTCTTAATTACAAGAAAGCCGTAGAGAAGCAGGAGGAGGGTGGGGAAGGTAAGGCTTGACACTACTGTGTAATTAAGCAAGGGAGAGAAATAGTTTGTGAATACAGCTCTGTATCTCATTTGCCTCTCCTCCTACTTCCTTTCTTGTTTCCCAGTTTTGCTTTCTTCTTTCTCTTGTTCTCCTTAGCTGTAAAACATATATTTATTGCCTATTTTAGAGCTCAGTAAGCGTCATACGTATGTAATTTTCCTTAATGGAATAGCTTATTACTTTTTCTGATGGCTGATCTATGAAGGAAAATTTATTTCAAAGAGGCCCGTTGTATAAATGTGTCAGGAATTTGTGATATCCTACATGGCACCTTCCCAAGAAAGAGGGAGAAAGATACTAATTAACATGACTACAGCATACCCATGTACTAAAACAGGTTCTGTTAAGGGATTAAATCTTCTGCAGAAAAAGAGATAAAGGGATCCTAGAAGTGACTACTGCATTAAACCCCACAGTTGTAGAAGAATAATTTGCAAGGATGTCTTTTTCTTTAATCATTTTACCTCTTAGATTTTCTCTTCTTTTAAGGATGTTCTCTGTCTCAGTACTTGAATTCTCAGATTTTTAGCATACGTGTCTCTGGGCAATGGAGAGCTGTCGAGAAGCTCAAATACCTCCAGTAAGAAGGTCTACATAACAGTTATGCGAGAGAGCACATTTAGAAGATGAGGAACTTCCATGCTGGAAAGAC
This sequence comes from Physeter macrocephalus, assembly GCF_002837175.3. Classification (NCBI taxonomy): domain Eukaryota; kingdom Metazoa; phylum Chordata; class Mammalia; order Artiodactyla; family Physeteridae; genus Physeter; species Physeter macrocephalus. The sequence goes on from NC_041220.1 coordinate 127,345,065, forward strand.
TGGTTGGGTCTCTCAGATGGTGGAGAGGTTGTTATATGGGATCATTTATGAAGACCATCCCCCAAATCTAGACCACCAGGACTTGAAATAGTATGGAGGGGGGGCTTCCCTGGTGGCGCAGTGGTTGGGAATCCGCCTGCCAATGCAGGGGACACGGGTTCGTGCCCCGGTCCGGGAAGATCCCACATGCCGCGGAGCAACCAAGCTCGTGCACCGCAGCTACTGAGCCTGCGCTCTAGAGCCCGCGTGACGCAACTACTGAAGCCTGCGTGCCTAGAGCCCGTGCTCTGCGACAAGAGAAGCCACTGCAGTGAGAAGCCTGCACACCACAACGAAGAGTAGCCCCCGCTCAGCGCAACTAGAGAAAGCCCACGCACAGCAGCAAAGACCCAACGCAGCCAAAAATAAATAAATAATAAATAGATAAATTTATATATTAAAAACAAAGAAATAGTATGGGGGATAGGAAAACTTTATGTAGACTTCTAGTTGGAGACACTTCATGACTTTGAGGGGAAGGCTCTAGTGCTTAAAATACCAACATTTACAAGTACCAGGTTCCTAGGAATGGTAAGATCCTTAGACAGTTCTCTGACAGTCCACCGTGGCATTCTCAGAATCAGATCCCTTTAAAAACAAAAATATACCACACTAAAACAATCTTAAATGAATCTCAATATTGAGAGAAGAATAATATGTATACAGAATTTTTCCAAAGGAAAAAAAAGAGGTACCTAAAAGCTCCTGTGCCAGAGCAATTTCCTTTGAAATTGCTATGTGAGAGGTACTAAGAAACAGAAACCTTTTGGTCCTGGTAGATTTAGGAGACTTTGCAATTATACATCACAAGATATCATTAGAGATTTCCGATGAGTAAAACTGCCGTAAACATTCAACATATAAAATTCTTAGACATTATCCACAGGTATTGGAGAATTCATATATGAGATAAACGTTATAAATGTGAAAAGTAAAAACCTAAGGTGAAACTCAGATATTGGAAATCATCCCAGTTGACCCAGGGAAGAAACCCTACATCTGCGGTGGATTGTATTAAGGACTTCAAAATGCAAGGATTCTTTTTTGATAGTTAGAAATTTAGTTGCTTTATGACTTAGGGAAAGGCTCTGAGATGTTAATACGTGTGAAGAGAGGTTGTGTGCGTCAGGAGGGTATAGATCGGTAATGGACTGGTGGACTTGGGGGCAGTTGTAGTTTGGCGCTATCTATCAGAAAGAGCATAGAGTGAGGGAAATGCTTCCACTTAGAGAATATCATACTTCTGGAAAGAGATACTTGGTACCACTAATATGAAAATCATCTAACTACCCCCGTTCAATCAGGTTCTATGATCATCTTCAGATTATAATTTGACTTCTATGCACCTGCTAATTTAAAAAGAAAAACTTCAGAAGATGTGAATATCTAGTCTTTTGGGCAGTTTTATTTTTTACTCTGTGTTACTACAGTAAAAACATTGATTGTACACAGTGTCTTGTGAATTAGATTATTCTGAGGTGTTCATGTGTAGTTCAGAGAACTTTTTTCACTGGCATGATCACTGCATACAACATTTTGAACTAGACCCAGGATTTTGATGATTAGCCTCTGAAACTTCGTCTGGGACTCAATGACTGGTTTGTGCAAGTTAGAGAATGTTGCCTCTTCCTCTGAGTAGAGTTGGAGATAGTGATGACACGGGAATTGGGTGTGAAGAAGCCAAGAGTTTATTTGTGGCCACTGTAACATCACCAGGTAATAATCAGAGAGATGATAGAAAGCATTCCCACTAGATGTGTCCACACAAGGTTCACCCCTTCGAGGACACATATACTAAGAACTCAACTCACTTCCCTTTAGTGGCTCAAGTCTTCAGACTTTCTTTCCAGTTTTCACAAAGCGTTTGTTTCCAGACTTGACCATCAGTTGAAGCTTAGAGGTTTCCACGTGTTTTCCTAACCCTATCGTTTCAGTCGGCCTTTATTTCCTGAGGTCTGTTTTTCTCTGCAGGTTTCATTCCATTTTTTTTTTTCTTTGCTTGAATCAACAGCAACTTTTAGGCCAAACGGAACAGAGCACGAAGTATATCCTATAAATCTATGAATGGCACAGGGCACGCCCAGTTTTGGAGCTCTTACTGCCTTCTGTATTATTTGTTACTCATGAGTGTAACCTAGCTTATTCGTGCCTATATTTTCATACACCTTTTCCTTTCCTATCATTTCATGTTTAATACAGATCTATTCAGGATTTTCACTGGGGCTGCTTCCTAATGTTATTTCATAGGCATCAATATAAGATTTCCACTTAAAAACAAAAACAAACGAAGAATAAACCTCTTCCAGATTTTCTGATAAAGACAGGTGTGTGGGGGGTGCATTGGCCTCATACCTTTGAAAATAATATGTTGGTTTGTGATGATTAAAGGGGAGAAGTGGAATGGGAATAGAAAAAAGTAGCAATAGTTTGCCTACAAGAGACTCAGATTAGATGTAAGGATTCAGTTGGAGCAGGACGAGGGAGGTGTGAGTATTGACGTGGGTAGAGATTTACCGACCATACGTGGGAACATGCCAGGAGGCCAGCCAGGGAAACAGCTCAATGGGAGATGCCAGGAGAGCTAAGACCTCATTACAAAGCTGGGTGACTGCATCAGAATGGGCACTTGAATTCCAGTGTACACACATTTGAATTTCCCAGGCCAGGTCCTCCGTGTCAGTCAAGAGTACACCCAAGTCATCCCCGGTGTCGAGTTACCATTGCACGATCCACGGTCCTGTAAGCTCCTCAGTTATCTAAAGGTCTCCACTTTTTTGGGAGCTCAGGGGCTAGTTAAGAAGCCTTAACATTTTTCTATTAAAAATGACACACACACCTTTTCCCCTTCAGTGGCACGTACAAGTCTAGTTAGCTGAATGTATTTTAGAAACAATCCTACCACTGCTGCAATGGGTGATGACACACGTTTAGTAATATATGAGAGTAAGATTAGTTGGTATTTGCTGTCACATGCCATTAATTCATCAAGTAAATTCCTGTTTGTTCTGAATTTCACCCAAGAACCCCAAAGTATGTGATTCCATGACACATTCTGTCCTGAACTTGGCAATGTCCCTTTTCTGTCCTCCCTTTGCCTGGCCAGGCCTATTTTCGGATCTCCTGACAGTGGTCCAACACCCACATTACAAACCTTTAAATTTTGATCTGATGTCTTTGATTCATTCGGCTCCTATTCCTCTTTGTCTGATCTTTTCATAATTCCTCTACTCTTGTCTCCTTTCCTTTATCATCTTTCTTAGCGCCAGTCTCCTCTTCCACCCACATATAATCTATCCATCTTCACTGTCAGTTGCCTGGTCATCCTCAGCCAGAATGTGATGATACTGTACTTCTTTACAACATATTTTCGGATTGTAACATAAAATATTATGCCAATTCAATGGCATAAAAAGATTTGTGACACTATGCTTATTTTTCACATAGGTAGGTCTGCCCTCATCATCTTGTTGGGGAGTTGAGCAGTTTATTATAGAGATTTCCTCCATCCCTAAGGACCACCAGAATCAAGGCTTTTATTACACACGGGAATAATAATAAATACCTTGTGCGTGGCATCCTGGCTTCTGAGTGGGGACAAAAGATGTATCAAGCTGCAAGCCTGGTATAATTTTCTTGAAAACATAGAAGAAAGATGATTTAAACAGGGTTTTCATCATCACAGATTCTGTATGTCTTTGTAATGCCCTGGCCAGTTAATTTCGTCTCTCCCTTTTGCTACGTTGTCTCCATTGGATTGTTCTGATACCCCCTGGAGTGAGAAAAAACAACTTTTTCCATTTCTGGAAATAAAGAATCAGAAAGATTCTTTAGGCATCTTTACTACAGACTTCTTTTCTCTTTGTTGCTAAGCAAAGGAATGGGAAGGTTAAGATGAATCTTGAGGACGTTACGCTAAGTGAAATAAACCAGCCACTAAAGAAAAAACACCATATAAGTCTACTTACATGAGGCACCTAGAGGAGTCAAATTCATAGTGATAGAAGTAGAATGGTTGTCAGGGACTGGAGGGAGGCGGCACTGAGGAGTTATTATTTAACGGATGCAGAGTTTCAGTTTTGCAAGATGAGAATAGTTCTGTGGATGGATGGTGGTGATGGTAGCACAACAATGTGAATGCATTTAATGCCACCTAACTGCACACTTAATCGTTAAGATGATCAATTTCATGTTATGTGTATTTCACGCCGATTAAAATTTTTTTAGACTTCACTTCTGACATGTGAAACTAATTATAGATTGCCTACTATGTGCCAGATGTTGAACTAGATACTTTACATACATTTTTCCTGCTAAATATTATTATTCTCATTTTACCAGTGAAGTAACAGGAGTTTATAGGAGTTAAAATAATTTCATGAGATTATGCAATAAAGCAGCAGAAATGAAATCTGAATCCAAGCCCTGTGGTCTTCATTACCCCACACTGCTGCTTCCCACGTGGAACTAACAGCCTTGTGCAGACACACACACACACACACACACACAGAGAATTCTGTACATAATATGTATTACTCCTTAGCTTAAATTAATCGTGTTGATTACCATAAATACAAATGTTGATGCTATAGCCACTTAATTAAAATGGCAAAGTTAATCCACTTAATCACCTTCTAGTACAAGGCATGGACCAGCTCTCATCGCTAAACGAATCTGAGAGGAAGAAGTGCCTGTGAACGAACAGCTTTTCTGTTGCCTCAGGAAGCGGGGAACGAGTCTGATTGCTTAGGCTTCGGGGGCTTTGCAATTACACCCTGGCATTTCAGAGACGGCAATTTAAAATTTAAGTTCCAAAAAGGCTCAAAACCAAGTCCGTCATCTGACATTTTTTTCTCCCACGGCTTTGGGATCACTTTGAAATGGTATCTTGTGGAACCGCTAGAAGATTTTTCTAAGCATTGTTTTTGTTTGTTTGTTTTGTTTTCTGTTTTTGCCTCTGAATGAACTTAATATGTGTTCACTGTGTAACAGGAACAGTCTGTCGATGGCAGAAATTGGGTCCCCAGTAACCAAAATGGCCTCAGCCTTGCTGGAGCGCGTATTTCCTGAGTAGTGGGCACAGATGCAGGGTAATTGGCTACGTCCCGGTTGTAAGTACAGGTATGTTAACTGTGGGCCTGAGGGGAACCTCCATTTTGGGTTGTAGTTTATTATTAGGTGAGGAAATGACTGGACACCTCCAGCTGCCATTAATCAGCCGCAGAGTCAGACTGGAGCCAAGTGAGAAGCCTGCGGGTGGACCCTCCCAGCGCTGTGGAAATACAAGAAGACAGAGACAAATGGTTTCCAGCCTAGCAGCACTAAGCTCTGCCCTTTCACAGTCCTTAACATGCGTGTTCAAATTGATTTAGTTCATTTACCCCCCTCAACCTAACCATCTATTTTCCTTGAAGACTGACAGTTTTATGTGTTGCTACCATGTTATTATGCGTTGCTGCTCTGCCGGTAGCTATAGTGTTTCAGAAACTTTTACCTTCAGACATAAAGGATGAGTGAGAAGGGGGGAGTGTGGAGAAAGGAAGGTGAGGGTGCATCATTTTAATTCCTTTTTTATGGGGTGCAAAACATGCCCATCACGGCACCGGCTTTCTCTCTCCTCTCTCCCTCTCTTTTCTTTATTCCTTTTCTGTGTCAATGATTTCCATGAAAAAGGCTTGAATAAAATTTCTCACTTGAGAAACACATCTGTCAGGTGATGTCAACGCCTGGCTTACTCCTCTTCCTGTTGGGTTGCAAGCATGGCATTCTCTCATGTTCCTGGAATGCTGACATAGTCGAGTGGCGAAAGCCAAACACAGGTAGGGTCAAGCTGAAAAAATCGACGGGGGCCTTCTGTCCTCAGCTGAGCTTTGGAGGGAATGGGAAGAATCCAGAAGCAATTTATTGTCCCTGCTGCTATGTCAGTTCAGAAAAGGGGGATGGATGGTGGAGAGGAACAAACGAGACAGCAAACAGCCCCCTGTCAGCTGCAAGGACTTCAGTCAAGACATTCCAAGTGCTTGTCCAGTTGGAGACATTTGCCTCAGGATAAGCAGGAATTCAGAGCTGACACTCAACCCTCAACATTTTTGGAACTGGATGAAAGTGCCTTATCTGAACATGTAAGAATATTTCTGGCACTGAAGGCCAAAGACTAAAATTCAGAGTTAAAATAAATACTTGGAGAAGGAAAGGAAACAGTGAGGTTAAAGATTTGATCAGATATGAACCTCGAAGCTCGCTGACTTTACCATAGCCTGGTTTTATTCCATCCGGTTTTCATGTACTAATCTATGCAACAGCACTCAGAAACACTCTCTTTTTACTCTTCCTGCTTTTGTGTCAAAGGGTAGAAGATGACAATTCCATTGATTTATGTTGACGAATACAAACACAATAAGCAAAATAAAATTAGATAAGCCAGTTTGAAGTGTGTAACCAGTTAGGAGTATTATCCACTCTTTCCTGTGCACCACTATTTAGTTATATACAGTATCTGATTCTATGCACTAATCATAATTATTACCCAGTAATAGAAAAGGTTTAAAATCTTATCCTTAGAATGAATTTGCCATTTTATGATAAAATGGAATCTTGGAGAAGGACACTTAGTGAGATAGACACATGCTTACACACACACACACACACACACACACACACACACACATTAAAAATAATACTATTACTCTAGTACAGATTAAGCTTAAGGATCGGGGTTTTAGTCACCTAGTGACTTTCCCGGTGGGCCCTCTCTGGGTAGCTGGAGGTCACAGGGAGGACCCCGTCCCCAGCCCCGAGTGGGTGTTGAAATGGTATATGTGGTAATCCTTGCACCATAAGCATTAGATGACAGTCCCTTGTTTCCCCGCAGTTCTCAGGGTTTGCACGGTTGACTGTTCCTAATCAGAGGTCACCTCAGTGACACACGGAGCTCCTCTGAAGCAGGGCACCCGTAGGGCCTTAGGGAAATGAAGCATGTGGTTACTTTAGCCAGACATTCAGTCTCCGTTTGATGACTGGGGGATGACTGAGAAAGCCTTACTGACTTCCACAGGCCTTTCTGCAATCTCGTGCTCAAGTATTGTTGTGGGTTCGGTGCTTGGAGTATTGATTCAGCCCTGCCTTGCGAGGTCCAGGTGGGCAAATGAATTACCCACACTGGCCATCTGCAACAACTGAACTTTCCTTGATGGGATGCTATGCAAATAGCACTTGGTAACACAAACCTGCACAGTATGAAGATCCAACAGATCACAAAACGACTGCCGGGAATCTGTTCTCCTGACAGCAAACTTTCAGTTATTTAAAATTTCTTTTTAAAGGGCACGAGAACATATGTGCACAAACTACTCATTCATTGAAAAAGTTACCTTTATTGTTTTGGAAATGTGATGCAGAAACTTTTATAATACTACTGGGAAGTGGGAGATTGTATGACCATTTGTTCAGAATCCAAAATTGGGATATACATTGTAAAACATTAGTGCTGCCTTCCTGGGAACCCTAAAGCAGATGTTTATAATCAAGAATGTTCCAGAAAATTGGAATAAGTGATTGCCACAGTAATAGCTTAGATAATATTTTAGTCGCCGTTAGTCATATTTTATCTGTGTCAATCTTTTCCCTAACGAAGTAAAATAAAAATGAATCACTAAAAACATCTCTACTTGAATAATCCAAGGGAATCTCTCGGGAGTCAGAGGAGAATCCGGGCAGAGAAAGAACTGATAAAACCGGTCATCTTAATCTGCCACTTTCTTCATCCTGCCAGAAAGTTAGCAGTCCAATATGGCTTTCTGGTGTACAAACTAAGCTTGAGAATGATCGGCAATGTATAAAAAACCTGTAATTAAAGACTTGGATGTTTTCTTTATTGGCTTTTTCTTTTAAATAAGCACACCTCTTCAACTGTAGACAAAGCCTCTCGGTGGCTATTTGTTTTTTTTTTTGCGGTACGCGGGCCTCTCACTGTTGCGGCCTCTCCCGTTGCGGAGCACAGGCTCCGGACGCGCAGGCTCAGCGGCCACGGCTCACGGGCCCAGCCGCTCCGCGGCACGTGGGATCTTCCCGGACCGGGGCGCGAACCCGTGTCCCCGGCATCGGCAGGCGGACTCTCAACCACTGCGCCACCAGGGAAGCCCGCTATTTTTATTTGAATAAAATTGCGTTTAAGATTGTTAAAAAATGCAAGTTTTTTTTACACATTAAGTCATGATTTGTGTGTGTGTGTGTGTGTGTGTGTGTGTGTGTGTGTGTGTGTGGCCTTGTTATAAAGTACTCCTTCAGAAGATTTGGATCCATTAAACATGTTTGAGGGGAAGGTATAAGTGGCCTTATGCTACCAAAGAAAAATTTGTGTTTCATAGGGGTGGATGGAGAATAACTGAAAAAGAAAGTTAAATTTTATTCTCAAGTATAAATTATCATAGCACAATATGCTTATCTCTTATATTCTTTCTACCTTATAACATTTACTGAAAGGGTCAATCTTGCCTTTTCTTGTTTTCTGTTTTCCTGCAGGACACTATTAGATATAGAAGGGGAACTGCTCCTTTGACCAAAGGAAAATGGCCCTGACCTTCCCTTAGGGTCAGTCAATGCAGAGAGCGAAGTGTTAAGGGTGATGTGCTATGCTTTGAAGTCCTAAGGGTCCAGGCTTTCTGCTGTAGAGCAGTATGCTTCAACTTGGTTATATGGTGGTACAGTGTATAAACAAAAGAAAGAGGATCAAGGTACAGATGTCACTGCAAAAGAATATGCAATCACCTGGATAATTAATTCTTTTTAGTTAAATACTTGTGACTGAGTTATGTTTATACTACGAGAGGAGGGAAGTGATTTTGGAAGACTTTCCGTGCAGACACCCGCTATCGGTTATATCAAACAGCGCCTGACATAGCATCAACACCCTGTAAGAATACAGATTACTCTCCAGACTTCCAGAAAATACAGCCCAGGCAGAATAGGCAGACAGTGATTTCTTCTAGCTATGTTAACTTTAAATCTTAAATCATATACTATTCCACGTCCTTCAGAACTGACGACAGCAAATACAAGAGCTGGCCGTCGTGAATCCAGCTCATTATTTTCTTCAAACTGTGGCTCGTTTGGCTGTATATCTGTTTTTATTTGTAGTGAGATCTTCATGCTTGCCTTTCTATTCTGTTTACTTTTTTATTTTCTTTGTTTCCCCCTAATCAATACAGTAAGTATAGGGGTAGCTCCTTTTCAAGCTTTCTCGAGGGCTTTGGTGGCCTCTTGTATCCTGCAGTATGACTTCTGGAAGGGCTGAGTTAGAATGAGGGAGTTCTTGAAAATATTGTTTTGATTTTGCCTCAGGAATTTAAATCCTGAACTTTCATAGTCTGACCGTATGCAATACTAAAATATTTATCAATAATTTGGAATAATTTCTTCATTCTAAACCACACAATTCAAGAATGAAAACTTGAGAGTTTAATGACAGAGCAGTTTGATATACATGTATGTATATAATTTGTGTATAACGATATATATGCAGCTATATATCGTTATACACAAATTATATATAAATATGTATGTATAACTTCCATATACACACACATAAACACTCGCTTTCCCTTGGTGTGTGAACGTATAATACCAGAAACAGAGTGAAACAGATTTCCCTTGTGCTTAAAAGTTACCGTGCTGAATTTTGTTTAATTCAACAAATATTTAAAGAACTACAACAGTATACTAGATATTAGCAACAGAGAGAAAGTAAGATAGATAGATTTTTGTCCTTAAGGTACTTATGGTATAATTTAGGAGACTGGAAATTAAATAGAAAATTTTTGTGTGTGACAAGGTAAGCAGCAGAAGTGCTATGATAAAGCCCGTCCAGGCTGCTATGTACTACAGGTATACAAACTGGGCTAGAGGGTTTCAAAAATGTACATATAATTGATAAGAAAAAAATTTGACCTACAAGGTTGCATTTGATTTGAGCTTTTCTTTGTGGATGATCATCAAATTTATACAATAATCTTAAAACCCACCTTGTTTTTCTTAATTATGTTCCTGACTAGATATAAATTTCTTTCCTTTGCAATTCTGACATTTTGTTATCCTGTGATTAAAGAAATTTTATGTAGCTGCCGGTTTTGTAAGGAGTACAAGATTTAAAGAATAAACAACACTCCCCTTATTCCCATCCCTATTCTTTTTGTTGTTGCCAACTTTGGTGAATTTCACAGAACTTAGCCCTATCTATTTTAGAGACAGTTTTAGAAATTTTGTGAATCATTTATTAAATTATCACCTTGGTACTCGACTTTGATGTAATGATCATTACATAAATTAATGCTTTCAAAACTGCTGAGCTTTGGTTAAGTCTAGATTATAGCAATGTGAATTATGATGTGTTTTATCTTATATTTACGTTATCAAAACCATACTGGATTAGCCTGCAGGAAATCTGGTCAATTTTCATGATAAATTGACTTGGCCATATAATGCATAATTCAGCTGAACAGCTGTACAGTCTGGTATGCTCTCTGAGGGATGTAACTTTACTGCTTTACTTGTAGGTTTGCAAGTCAAGGAAGTCTACCTCGCTGTTTGATTTACATCTCAGAAACATATAAATATGTGCCTACTAATGTTTAACATAAAACCAAATTATGTATTTTATTGTAAACATTGCATGTATTTTTTTTTCTAAAGTTCACATGCCAGGTTTTGAAGAGTCACACGAAACTTTTGTGGAAGTTTTTTATTTTACATCACTCTTGTAATAGAGCCCTTATTTAGAAAAATCCCATTTTCTTTTGGTCATAGTTCAAATAAACGTGTTCCTTAGTTGGTATCTAAAGTAGGTGTTGAGTTTTTTATTATGAAGAGGCTGGATGGCATAGCGGCTTAGAGCATGTGTATTGAAGTCATAGGCTATAAGTATTGCTTATCTGTTTTCATAATTGCCCGAGGCTGTAACATGAACAAAACCAATATATACAAATGTATGTTTTCTATCATCCCTATCTGTGACTGAGATAGAACAACAGGGGAATGTAGAAATCACTCTAGCATGAATCCAATCCCAGTGAAGCTACCATTCTGGTTTAACTTAGAAACAGAATACATACATAGCAATAAGGACAAAGGGTTAATTTGAGTCTTGCGACAATAGAGAAGTGAGTTTGTGACAATAGACAAGTGACTATGAAGCCGTATGGAAGCAGTTTGATGACAGGACTGATTCCTAGAGCTAAGATAGGTGTGTTAAGCGTGTGTGGGTGTCGGGGGTTGTTCCATAAACCTTAGAAAAGAACACCTCTTAGCCATGAACAGCCCAGGGCATTCTGTGAACTGGAAAAGCCCTGCATCGGTATAGTTCCAGTGTGGAGCCTATCTGTTCCACAGTCATTGAAATAAAATTTCTTCATCAAGCTTCAGCCTCCTTTCCTTTAGAAAGGAGGAAAAGTAGTGTTTCCAGATGTTGGAAAAATATCATTTTAGGCAGAACATTTAGCAAACGAGTTTTTACTGTAGTTGTGCTTACTTTTGAGGAAGTTCAGAAATTTCAACTTAAATTGTAGATGTGAAGTCCATCTTGAAATTTGATTTCAGGTGAGTATTACTTTCTATTTAATTTCCTCCTTTAAAGGACAGGTGACATAGAAATACACTCCTAAACCAGCTGGTATATTTCAGAGACAGTGTTGGACACAGAGCAAGCTAGTTGCTAAATACTGTCAAATTCTTGCTTCTACTGTTTTGCCATTCATGGCAATTGTCATTATTCACAATCATCAGAAATAATGAATGGAAATTAAGATGAAAGTAATACTGTATTTTATTCCTTATTAAAATACCGGGTAATTATTTGACAGGGAGAAATTTGTATAAATTAAATGTCAATTATACTTTCAAGATTTTATACAGATGCTTACTATTACATAATCATTTCTGTGGATGGGAACAAGTTAAGGTTACTGGGTAAATACCAAGTAAAGATCATAGTAAATGCTGCAGAACTATTTTATTCATTTAACAATATTATAGATAGATAGCTGAAACCCAAATTTTGGTGTGCTAAATATCTTTTAAGGATTATGATACCATTAGAACATAATCTGTAAACTATCTTTCTAAATTTCACCAATATTTCAAAGTTTTCAAGTGGATTAATTTTATGAATTCACGATTGTTTTATTTATCTAGCACGATTTTTAAATGTAGATAATTTACTAAAATGTAATTAATGATTTTCAGTAATCTGTAATTCAGGCATTTTGGTACATACTTTCTCTATTTCTCCCAATACTCTAAAACTGAGGAAACTACAGAAGATTACTACCCATTCATGCAGAAAGACCCAAGCTGGAAAATTAACAGCACAGCTGGAAAGGCTAATGAACTTAGCATTTAAAATGCTTATAGAAGCTCACAATCTATCCCTAGATCCCAGAGGTGGCTCTTTTGATATAATCAACCCAATTATGAACTTCAGAACCATTTAAATATCACATGGGTGATATGTTCATCCATACTGCAACTTGCAGATCTTTCTCATGATTGTCTCTCACCAGTCATCGTTTGCTTCTGACAAACTGCATTTCTTATACTCTCTTTCAAAAGACAAGTTGCTAATTGACCAGTAAGGTAGTTGGCCCGGGTTAGAACTCTGTTATTGAATTCCTGTAGTGGGAGTGAAAACAAAAATACTGATGGATACCCATGTTATGCCTACAATTAACAGAGTAAACATCTTAAGAGGCATAGAAGACACAAACAGATGTTCTAATTGCATGTCTGTGAGAAACTGATGTTTACTAGTTCCACTCTGGCTTGGCCTTTGAGACCTCAGGAAGTTTCCCTCCCAGTGGGGATTTCAGTGATTTATTGATTTCAGTACAATGAATATTTCAGAAACTAGCAGGATTTTTAAGAGGTTAAATACATCCTTACAAAGGTTAGCATTAATTCATGCTTGAAGGGAATGCTTACTCTGTTTTAACTAGGGTAAGAATGGTCACATTTGCCACATTCTTGCCTAAGTGGGAAGAAACATGGACAGGGTAACGGAAGGGATTTCTTAATAGAGAATGTGGAAATAAAACATTAGCACATTATTTCTTTTCCCCTAAGCTGAACAAAAATGAGGGACGTATGAATAATAGCAAACTCCTGAAAATTCCTGGTTGAAACACTGATTAGCCTTCTTTTTTTTATAATTAATTTTTATTGGAGTATAATTGCTTTACAATGTTGTGCTACTTTCTACTGTATAGCAAAGTGAATCAGCCATATATATATATATACATATATATGTGTATATATATATATATATATATATAAAATCTCCCCTCTTTTTTGGATTTCCTTCCCATTTAGGTCACCACAGAGTAGAGTTCCCTGTGCTATACAGTAGGATCTCATTAGTTATCGATTTTGCACATAGTACCAATAGTGTATATACGTCTATCCCGATCTCCCAATTCATCCCACCCCTCCACGTTTTCCTCTTGGTATCTGTACATTTGTTCCTTACATCTGTGTCTCTATTTCTGCTTTGCAAATAAGATCATCTATATCATTTTTCTAGATTTCACATGTATGCGTTAATATACAATATTTGTTTTTCTCTTTCTAACCTACATCACTCTGTATGACAGTCTCTAGGTCCATCCATGTCTCTACAAATGACCCAATTTCGTTCCTTTTTATGGCTGAGTACTATTCCATTGTATATATGTACAAATCTGCTCAACCCAGACTGGATTATGATGATCTGTCCCTCCCTTAACTTCCAAAAGCAAAAGTAGATCCTCTCAGAGTCTCAAATTATCTCACAATTTTTCATACACAATATCTGACATTCAATAAGCAAATTACAAACATCCTAGGAGATGTGAAGGGCCAAAAACCAAGAGAAAACATAGACATAGAAACAAATACAAGGAGATGCCAATATTGGAATTATCAGATAGGCTTTCAAGATAACTGTGAGTAATATGTCCAAGAAAATGAAGGACATAAGGAAATCCAAAAAGGAGGGGATATATATATATATATATATATGGCTGATTCACTTTGCTATACAGTAGAAAGTAGCACAACATTGTAAAGCAATTATACTCCAATAAAAATTAATTATAAAAAAAAGAAGGCTAATCAGTGTTTCAACCAGGAATTTTCAGGAGTTTGCTATTATTCATACGTCCCTCATTTTTGTTCAGCTTAGGGGAAAAGAAATAATGTGCTAATGTTTTATTTCCACATTCTCTATTAAGAAATCCCTTCCGTTACCCTGTCCATGTTTCTTCCCACTTAGGCAAGAATGTGGCAAATGTGACCATTCTTACCCTAGTTAAAACAGAGTAAGCATTCCCTTCAAGCATGAATTAATGCTAACCTTTGTAAGGATGTATTTAACCTCTTAAAAATCCTGCTAGTTTCTGAAATATTCATTGTACTGAAATCAATAAATCACTGAAATCCCCACTGGGAGGGAAACTTCCTGAGGTCTCAAAGGCCAAGCCAGAGTGGAACTAGTAAACATCAGTTTCTCACAGACATGCAATTAGAACATCTGTTTGTGTCTTCTATGCCTCTTAAGATGTTTACTCTGTTAATTGTAGGCATAACATGGGTATCCATCAGTATTTTTGTTTTCACTCCCACTACAGGAATTCAATAACAGAGTTCTAACCCGGGCCAACTACCTTACTGGTCAATTAGCAACTTGTCTTTTGAAAGAGAGTATAAGAAATGCAGTTTGTCAGAAGCAAACGATGACTGGTGAGAGACAATCATGAGAAAGATCTGCAAGTTGCAGTATGGATGAACATATCACCCATGTGATATTTAAATGGTTCTGAAGTTCATAATTGGGTTGATTATATCAAAAGAGCCACCTCTGGGATCTAGGGATAGATTGTGAGCTTCTATAAGCATTTTAAATGCTAAGTTCATTAGCCTTTCCAGCTGTGCTGTTAATTTTCCAGCTTGGGTCTTTCTGCATGAATGGGTAGTAATCTTCTGTAGTTTCCTCAGTTTTAGAGTATTGGGAGAAATAGAGAAAGTATGTACCAAAATGCCTGAATTACAGATTACTGAAAATCATTAATTACATTTTAGTAAATTATCTACATTTAAAAATCGTGCTAGATAAATAAAACAATCGTGAATTCATAAAATTAATCCACTTGAAAACTTTGAAATATTGGTGAAATTTAGAAAGATAGTTTACAGATTATGTTCTAATGGTATCATAATCCTTAAAAGATATTTAGCACACCAAAATTTGGGTTTCAGCTATCTATCTATAATATTGTTAAATGAATAAAATAGTTCTGCAGCATTTACTATGATCTTTACTTGGTATTTACCCAGTAACCTTAACTTGTTCCCATCCACAGAAATGATTATGTAATAGTAAGCATCTGTATAAAATCTTGAAAGTATAATTGACATTTAATTTATACAAATTTCTCCCTGTCAAATAATTACCCGGTATTTTAATAAGGAATAAAATACAGTATTACTTTCATCTTAATTTCCATTCATTATTTCTGATGATTGTGAATAATGACAATTGCCATGAATGGCAAAACAGTAGAAGCAAGAATTTGACAGTATTTAGCAACTAGCTTGCTCTGTGTCCAACACTGTCTCTGAAATATACCAGCTGGTTTAGGAGTGTATTTCTATGTCACCTGTCCTTTAAAGGAGGAAATTAAATAGAAAGTAATACTCACCTGAAATCAAATTTCAAGATGGACTTCACATCTACAATTTAAGTTGAAATTTCTGAACTTCCTCAAAAGTAAGCACAACTACAGTAAAAACTCGTTTGCTAAATGTTCTGCCTAAAATGATATTTTTCCAACATCTGGAAACACTACTTTTCCTCCTTTCTAAAGGAAAGGAGGCTGAAGCTTGATGAAGAAATTTTATTTCAATGACTGTGGAACAGATAGGCTCCACACTGGAACTATACCGATGCAGGGCTTTTCCAGTTCACAGAATGCCCTGGGCTGTTCATGGCTAAGAGGTGTTCTTTTCTAAGGTTTATGGAACAACCCCCGACACCCACACACGCTTAACACACCTATCTTAGCTCTAGGAATCAGTCCTGTCATCAAACTGCTTCCATACGGCTTCATAGTCACTTGTCTATTGTCACAAACTCACTTCTCTATTGTCGCAAGACTCAAATTAACCCTTTGTCCTTATTGCTATGTATGTATTCTGTTTCTAAGTTAAACCAGAATGGTAGCTTCACTGGGATTGGATTCATGCTAGAGTGATTTCTACATTCCCCTGTTGTTCTATCTCAGTCACAGATAGGGATGATAGAAAACATACATTTGTATATATTGGTTTTGTTCATGTTACAGCCTCGGGCAATTATGAAAACAGATAAGCAATACTTATAGCCTATGACTTCAATACACATGCTCTAAGCCGCTATGCCATCCAGCCTCTTCATAATAAAAAATTCAACACCTACTTTAGATACCAACTAAGGAACACGTTTATTTGAACTATGACCAAAAGAAAATGGGATTTTTCTAAATAAGGGCTCTATTACAAGAGTGATGTAAAATAAAAAACTTCCACAAAAGTTTCGTGTGACTCTTCAAAACCTGGCATGTGAACTTTAGAAAAAAAAATACATGCAATGTTTACAATAAAATACATAATTTGGTTTTATGTTAAACATTAGTAGGCACATATTTATATGTTTCTGAGATGTAAATCAAACAGCGAGGTAGACTTCCTTGACTTGCAAACCTACAAGTAAAGCAGTAAAGTTACATCCCTCAGAGAGCATACCAGACTGTACAGCTGTTCAGCTGAATTATGCATTATATGGCCAAGTCAATTTATCATGAAAATTGACCAGATTTCCTGCAGGCTAATCCAGTATGGTTTTGATAACGTAAATATAAGATAAAACACATCATAATTCACATTGCTATAATCTAGACTTAACCAAAGCTCAGCAGTTTTGAAAGCATTAATTTATGTAATGATCATTACATCAAAGTCGAGTACCAAGGTGATAATTTAATAAATGATTCACAAAATTTCTAAAACTGTCTCTAAAATAGATAGGGCTAAGTTCTGTGAAATTCACCAAAGTTGGCAACAACAAAAAGAATAGGGATGGGAATAAGGGGAGTGTTGTTTATTCTTTAAATCTTGTACTCCTTACAAAACCGGCAGCTACATAAAATTTCTTTAATCACAGGATAACAAAATGTCAGAATTGCAAAGGAAAGAAATTTATATCTAGTCAGGAACATAATTAAGAAAAACAAGGTGGGTTTTAAGATTATTGTATAAATTTGATGATCATCCACAAAGAAAAGCTCAAATCAAATGCAACCTTGTAGGTCAAATTTTTTTCTTATCAATTATATGTACATTTTTGAAACCCTCTAGCCCAGTTTGTATACCTGTAGTACATAGCAGCCTGGACGGGCTTTATCATAGCACTTCTGCTGCTTACCTTGTCACACACAAAAATTTTCTATTTAATTTCCAGTCTCCTAAATTATACCATAAGTACCTTAAGGACAAAAATCTATCTATCTTACTTTCTCTCTGTTGCTAATATCTAGTATACTGTTGTAGTTCTTTAAATATTTGTTGAATTAAACAAAATTCAGCACGGTAACTTTTAAGCACAAGGGAAATCTGTTTCACTCTGTTTCTGGTATTATACGTTCACACACCAAGGGAAAGCGAGTGTTTATGTGTGTGTATATGGAAGTTATACATACATATTTATATATAATTTGTGTATAACGATATATAGCTGCATATATATCGTTATACACAAATTATATATAAATATGTATGTATAACTTCCATATACACACACATAAACACTCGCTTTCCCTTGGTGTGTGAACGTATAATACCAGAAACAGAGTGAAACAGATTTCCCTTGTGCTTAAAAGTTACCGTGCTGAATTTTGTTTAATTCAACAAATATTTAAAGAACTACAACAGTATACTAGATATTAGCAACAGAGAGAAAGTAAGATAGATAGATTTTTGTCCTTAAGGTACTTATGGTATAATTTAGGAGACTGGAAATTAAATAGAAAATTTTTGTGTGTGACAAGGTAAGCAGCAGAAGTGCTATGATAAAGCCCGTCCAGGCTGCTATGTACTACAGGTATACAAACTGGGCTAGAGGGTTTCAAAAATGTACATATAATTGATAAGAAAAAAATTTGACCTACAAGGTTGCATTTGATTTGAGCTTTTCTTTGTGGATGATCATCAAATTTATACAATAATCTTAAAACCCACCTTGTTTTTCTTAATTATGTTCCTGACTAGATATAAATTTCTTTCCTTTGCAATTCTGACATTTTGTTATCCTGTGATTAAAGAAATTTTATGTAGCTGCCGGTTTTGTAAGGAGTACAAGATTTAAAGAATAAACAACACTCCCCTTATTCCCATCCCTATTCTTTTTGTTGTTGCCAACTTTGGTGAATTTCACAGAACTTAGCCCTATCTATTTTAGAGACAGTTTTAGAAATTTTGTGAATCATTTATTAAATTATCACCTTGGTACTCGACTTTGATGTAATGATCATTACATAAATTAATGCTTTCAAAACTGCTGAGCTTTGGTTAAGTCTAGATTATAGCAATGTGAATTATGATGTGTTTTATCTTATATTTACGTTATCAAAACCATACTGGATTAGCCTGCAGGAAATCTGGTCAATTTTCATGATAAATTGACTTGGCCATATAATGCATAATTCAGCTGAACAGCTGTACAGTCTGGTATGCTCTCTGAGGGATGTAACTTTACTGCTTTACTTGTAGGTTTGCAAGTCAAGGAAGTCTACCTCGCTGTTTGATTTACATCTCAGAAACATATAAATATGTGCCTACTAATGTTTAACATAAAACCAAATTATGTATTTTATTGTAAACATTGCATGTATTTTTTTTTCTAAAGTTCACATGCCAGGTTTTGAAGAGTCACACGAAACTTTTGTGGAAGTTTTTTATTTTACATCACTCTTGTAATAGAGCCCTTATTTAGAAAAATCCCATTTTCTTTTGGTCATAGTTCAAATAAACGTGTTCCTTAGTTGGTATCTAAAGTAGGTGTTGAGTTTTTTATTATGAAGAGGCTGGATGGCATAGCGGCTTAGAGCATGTGTATTGAAGTCATAGGCTATAAGTATTGCTTATCTGTTTTCATAATTGCCCGAGGCTGTAACATGAACAAAACCAATATATACAAATGTATGTTTTCTATCATCCCTATCTGTGACTGAGATAGAACAACAGGGGAATGTAGAAATCACTCTAGCATGAATCCAATCCCAGTGAAGCTACCATTCTGGTTTAACTTAGAAACAGAATACATACATAGCAATAAGGACAAAGGGTTAATTTGAGTCTTGCGACAATAGAGAAGTGAGTTTGTGACAATAGACAAGTGACTATGAAGCCGTATGGAAGCAGTTTGATGACAGGACTGATTCCTAGAGCTAAGATAGGTGTGTTAAGCGTGTGTGGGTGTCGGGGGTTGTTCCATAAACCTTAGAAAAGAACACCTCTTAGCCATGAACAGCCCAGGGCATTCTGTGAACTGGAAAAGCCCTGCATCGGTATAGTTCCAGTGTGGAGCCTATCTGTTCCACAGTCATTGAAATAAAATTTCTTCATCAAGCTTCAGCCTCCTTTCCTTTAGAAAGGAGGAAAAGTAGTGTTTCCAGATGTTGGAAAAATATCATTTTAGGCAGAACATTTAGCAAACGAGTTTTTACTGTAGTTGTGCTTACTTTTGAGGAAGTTCAGAAATTTCAACTTAAATTGTAGATGTGAAGTCCATCTTGAAATTTGATTTCAGGTGAGTATTACTTTCTATTTAATTTCCTCCTTTAAAGGACAGGTGACATAGAAATACACTCCTAAACCAGCTGGTATATTTCAGAGACAGTGTTGGACACAGAGCAAGCTAGTTGCTAAATACTGTCAAATTCTTGCTTCTACTGTTTTGCCATTCATGGCAATTGTCATTATTCACAATCATCAGAAATAATGAATGGAAATTAAGATGAAAGTAATACTGTATTTTATTCCTTATTAAAATACCGGGTAATTATTTGACAGGGAGAAATTTGTATAAATTAAATGTCAATTATACTTTCAAGATTTTATACAGATGCTTACTATTACATAATCATTTCTGTGGATGGGAACAAGTTAAGGTTACTGGGTAAATACCAAGTAAAGATCATAGTAAATGCTGCAGAACTATTTTATTCATTTAACAATATTATAGATAGATAGCTGAAACCCAAATTTTGGTGTGCTAAATATCTTTTAAGGATTATGATACCATTAGAACATAATCTGTAAACTATCTTTCTAAATTTCACCAATATTTCAAAGTTTTCAAGTGGATTAATTTTATGAATTCACGATTGTTTTATTTATCTAGCACGATTTTTAAATGTAGATAATTTACTAAAATGTAATTAATGATTTTCAGTAATCTGTAATTCAGGCATTTTGGTACATACTTTCTCTATTTCTCCCAATACTCTAAAACTGAGGAAACTACAGAAGATTACTACCCATTCATGCAGAAAGACCCAAGCTGGAAAATTAACAGCACAGCTGGAAAGGCTAATGAACTTAGCATTTAAAATGCTTATAGAAGCTCACAATCTATCCCTAGATCCCAGAGGTGGCTCTTTTGATATAATCAACCCAATTATGAACTTCAGAACCATTTAAATATCACATGGGTGATATGTTCATCCATACTGCAACTTGCAGATCTTTCTCATGATTGTCTCTCACCAGTCATCGTTTGCTTCTGACAAACTGCATTTCTTATACTCTCTTTCAAAAGACAAGTTGCTAATTGACCAGTAAGGTAGTTGGCCCGGGTTAGAACTCTGTTATTGAATTCCTGTAGTGGGAGTGAAAACAAAAATACTGATGGATACCCATGTTATGCCTACAATTAACAGAGTAAACATCTTAAGAGGCATAGAAGACACAAACAGATGTTCTAATTGCATGTCTGTGAGAAACTGATGTTTACTAGTTCCACTCTGGCTTGGCCTTTGAGACCTCAGGAAGTTTCCCTCCCAGTGGGGATTTCAGTGATTTATTGATTTCAGTACAATGAATATTTCAGAAACTAGCAGGATTTTTAAGAGGTTAAATACATCCTTACAAAGGTTAGCATTAATTCATGCTTGAAGGGAATGCTTACTCTGTTTTAACTAGGGTAAGAATGGTCACATTTGCCACATTCTTGCCTAAGTGGGAAGAAACATGGACAGGGTAACGGAAGGGATTTCTTAATAGAGAATGTGGAAATAAAACATTAGCACATTATTTCTTTTCCCCTAAGCTGAACAAAAATGAGGGACGTATGAATAATAGCAAACTCCTGAAAATTCCTGGTTGAAACACTGATTAGCCTTCTTTTTTTTATAATTAATTTTTATTGGAGTATAATTGCTTTACAATGTTGTGCTACTTTCTACTGTATAGCAAAGTGAATCAGCCATATATATATATATACATATATATGTGTATATATATATATATATATATATAAAATCTCCCCTCTTTTTTGGATTTCCTTCCCATTTAGGTCACCACAGAGTAGAGTTCCCTGTGCTATACAGTAGGATCTCATTAGTTATCGATTTTGCACATAGTACCAATAGTGTATATACGTCTATCCCGATCTCCCAATTCATCCCACCCCTCCACGTTTTCCTCTTGGTATCTGTACATTTGTTCCTTACATCTGTGTCTCTATTTCTGCTTTGCAAATAAGATCATCTATATCATTTTTCTAGATTTCACATGTATGCGTTAATATACAATATTTGTTTTTCTCTTTCTAACCTACATCACTCTGTATGACAGTCTCTAGGTCCATCCATGTCTCTACAAATGACCCAATTTCCAGAATTCAAAAAGACACATGCACCACAATGTTCACTGAAGCACTATTTACAATAGCCAGGACATGGAAGCAACTTAAATGTCCATCAACAGAGGAATGGATAAACAAGATGTGGTACATATATACAGTGGAATATTACTCATCTGTAAAAAGGAACAGAATTGGGTCATTTGTAGAAACACTGATTAGCCTTGATCAAAACAGTAAAGATATAGACTTGTATTTGAGACACTCAGAGCTGAATACTGTAATAAGGCTCAGAAACCTGAAAGGTATTTAAGTGCTTAGGAAATGCTCAATTTACCATTTACCTTCTTCTTATAAATATTTTCTGTTGTAATTATTTGGCCAGTGTTTACCAGAAAGAGTCTAAAAGTAATTGATGGGTACTTTGTACTTTTGTGCTTTCTTTCTTCTTAGTCACATCATGGATGTTGATAAACTGATATGTCTTCCTTGGTATTAATAACAATACTCAATACTTATCCAGAATCATGCCAGATACTGTGTAAATGCTTTAAACAAATTATCTCATTAAAAGAATGCCATTACAACCTACACAGGGTACTTGTGATTTAGTGAGGTGATATATATATGGTGCCTGATGTGAACAAAGTGTGGTGGACAGTTTTGTTTTCCTTTGGGCACCCAAACGTTGTTTATCCTCAGCCCACTCAGCTTAGATGGGGTTTGCCTTAATCTCCAACTCCAGAGATAGTGCCATAACCCTGGTCACATGGATTGGTTCAAAGGAAGACATGTGACCTGGATGGACCAATCCATGCCTTCTCTGAGACTTTGGCTAGAAATATCAGGAAGAGGCCTTCTGAGATGATGCGTGCCAAAGGCCCTATAAACACTGAGCTGTTGTTGCCACCTGGTGGGAAAGCACTTTCCTGAGAATGAAGCCAACCCAGAGGAAGCAGAGCCAAGAGAAGGGGGTTGAAAGAGAGTATTCTGATAATACTGAATTTCTGGATCCTGTCATGCCTTGACTTTTCCAGCTGCATGAACCAATAAATTCTCTTTCTTTCTCTCTCTGGCTTGAGCTAGCTTAAACTGGTTTTGTCACTTGGAAGTGAAATTTCTGTTTCACTTAGTAGGCGTTTTAAAATGGCAAGTCTTTTTTAAAAATTGAAGTATAGTTGATTTACAATACTATATTAGTTTGAGATGTACAGCATAGTGATTCAACATTTTTATAGATTACACTACATTTAAAGTTTTTATAAAATATTGGCTATACTCTCTGTGCTGTACAATATATACTTGTAGCTTATTTATTTTACACATGGTAGTTTGTACCTTTTAATCCCCTACCCTTATCTCACTCCTCCTCCCTTCCCTCTCCCCACTGGTAACCACTAGTTTGTTCTCTGTATCTGTGAGTCTGTTTCTATTTTGTAATGTTCATTTGTTTGTTTTATGGCAAGTCTTGTTTTTATTTAAATGTTCAGTAAGTGATGGAGTGAATAGAAATAATAAATGCTTGTAAAATGAAAAAAAAAAAGAATGCCATTCCATTAGATGAATAAGTATGAAATCACTGATGGACTATTATTTCGTAATAATGCAAACAGTATTTTTATCTTCTTAGCTTCTCTTTTGTGTTCAATTATTGGTTATTTGCCATAAGACCTGGATAAATTTTTTCTTCTTTAGATCAAAAAAATTGCAGAATTTTGTAATGCAACATGCCTTCTGCTTGAGAGTTTGAGTGCTGTAGACCAGCACTGGCCCCATGTGGCTGCTGGACATCTTAAGAGTGGCTGTTCTGAATTGCTGAATTGAAGACTAGGATGCAAAATTTTTAAAATATTACCTTCATGTTTTTATATTGATTATATGTGAAAATGGTAATATTTTTAACATACTGGGTTAAATAGAATATATCATTAAAATTAATTTAATCTGCCTTTTTTCTCTTTTTTTAATATGGTTACTAGAGAGTTTAAATTTCAATAACCAGAATTACTTATCTCTTGGGCTCTGTTACAGTTTCTCAAGTCTCGGAATCAGACTGGTTACCACCAACTTCATTTCCTTTTCCACACTGATTTTTGCATGGTATTTGCTTGTTATCACAGCAACCGTAGAAAACCCATCTTCACAAAAATATGACATCATCAAAAAATGTAATGTGATCTAGCCTTGAAAGTGTGAACTACCTCGATCTAGCATTTCTCATTGTGTCTAATACATGTTTTGCTATAAATTCCTCAGGTGTTTAAAATATCCAGGGTCACCTCTGAATGCTAATTGAGGTTTCCTGGCGTGCTTTGGCACACAGTTTGGGAACCATGAATATAACCCAACCAGAAACATGACAATTTTTGGCTTTGTGCATACCTCACATCTCAGTAGAATTATAAATTGTACAGTGTTATCAGAATACAGAATCAAACTCATCTTTAAGTCTATCCATTCACTTAGTCATTATTTAATCATTCAGGTTTTATTTAAAATGTGCAAAACAGTGAGTACTGGGTGTTGGTGATACAGTGGTGAGAACACAGACAAAATACCTGTCTCATGGAGCTTGCATTCTAGTAAACAGAAACAAGGAAACAGATGAAATAACTCCAAGTAAACAAATAGACAAGGTAATTGCAGGTGGTGACCAGTGCTGTGGAAGAAGTGATCCCACAAAACACAGCTGGGGTGGGAGTGGGGGATGCCGCTTTAGCCGGGGTGGCAGACGAGACAGTTCTGGAGTGACATATGAACAAACACCGAACACGGGGAACAGTCAACCTGGAACAGAATCTGAAAAGAGCATTCCGGAGGAAGCAATAGCAAAGACCTTGAGAGTGGACATAACTTGGGGTGCTGAACGGCAGGAAGGCTGACATTGTGGCTGAGCAAGGGGAAGGCTGAAATGAGAAGCTGGAAGGGTTGACAAGAGCCAGATCTTGCAACATTTTATATGCTATAGTCATTAGTTTCAATTTTTGTTTTCCAAAAGCCAGGCTTAAGGCACCTAGCAAAACGCTTTGCATATAACAGGTGCCAAGTAAATGTTTGTTGCATTAATGCAGATAGATGAATATTGGGTGCCTCAAATGGATACAGGGTCCAGCTTAAAAAATAAAATTAAGAAACCTAGGACACAAAGAACGTTATTGCATCTTTCAGGCCAAGAATATACGTAAGTCAGGTCTTTTTGGCCTGCCCTACTAAAAAAATCAGAATTATTTTTCTAGTTTTAAACTCTTCCTGCTTTGAAGCTGGCCTTTCTTGTCTACCAAAAATTATTCCCTCTTTGATCTTCAATTTCTACTTAGATAAGTCGCAATTCTTGGTAATCCAAGCAGTATGCCTCTTATGGTTTCTAGTTTCTATTGAAATAAAACTATTTCCCTTTCTATTTCTACTTCTTCCTACTCAGCTAAGTTTCTTTTTGATTGATTTGATCTTCTACTCTTTCAGAAAGAGACTTGTTTTTATTCCAGGAAAGATAAATGACCAATTATTTATTTTCTCATTTGAGATTAATCATGATTTACATATATGAGGTTGTGGGGTTTGAGAGGCTCCAGCTGGGGGCCAACCGAGACTGAGATCCTGTTGTCTGGAGAGTTACTTTGATTCCAGGGTATCCTCCGGGTACACTCTCAGGCAGATCATTCCAGAGCCCATGAAAGAGAAAGACAAACCAAAGGTAGGTGCTTGAATCACTATGTTTACTAAATAAATTACAAATATACAGGGATCGCAAAGGAAAAGGGACTGGTTAAATGGACACACGTGGAATAGGGAGCAGGCAGATGGAAGGCGCATCCTGCCCAAGTCCTGGGTTATGTCATGTTCACAGGCTGTGGCCCTCCCCACTGGGAGTGTGGTTATAGCAGCTGTGGTAGCCAGACTAGCCCCCCAAAATCTTGATGCACTAATTCGAGAAGCTGCCAATATGTTGTCTTACATAGCAAAAGGGATTTTGCAGCTGTGACTGTGTTAAGGACCTTGAGGTGGGGAGATGATACTGGATTATTTAGATGAATCTAATCTGATCAAACGTGTGCTTAAACATTGGAGTACATTTCCGGGCTATAGTCAGGGCAGAGGTGAGGATGAATGTAGGGTCATAAAGGTGTGATTGTTGCGGACTTGGAAGATGAAGCAAGGGACCACTGGGTACAGAATGCCAGTGGACTCTAGGAGCTAGAAAAGGCAAGAAAATGGCTTCTCCTGTAAAGCCTTCAGAAAGCAAAGCAGCCCAGCTGACACCGTGATTTTTGCCCAGTGAAATTCACGTCCGACTTGCAACCCACAGTACTGTAAGATAATTAATTATTGTGGTTTAAGTCACTACGTTCGGGGCAGTTTGTTACGGCAGCCATCGGAAACTAATCTAGGAAGCGAAGCAAGGGGCCTTGGCAACTGAAAGGTGCCTTCAGCCAACGCACGCTTTTCTATCAGAGAGATGCAAGAGCTGGGGATCCGGCCAGCATCTGGCCATGGGTGTGGCTCACTGCGCATCTGTAGCTTTTACCTGCATTCCACAAGTAGAGCACATCTGGGGAATGAATGGGTGGCTGCACCCATGATACCATAGCTGTCACCGAGGCAGCATGAGCTGTACCTTATGAATATTTAGGGCTTTCTTGGTCTTTCCATGCCTTTCTATCTCAAAATAAAACTCTTATTTGTTTCATTGTTTTTATTCATATTAAACACCATATATTCCATTTATGCAGCCCATATGTAATATGCTTTACTGACTGACTGACTTTCTGACGTTTCTTATGAGTTTTATCCATTCCAGTGTTTTTCTTGACTTCTATAGCAGAACTGAATACTCCCAAACAGAGCAGCAAACACGTTAAGAATCCTACAAAGAGCAATCCTCCACAGGTATGAATAAGTTGGATGTGTTCAGTTGTGTGCCTTCTGTTGAATATGTACAAGGATGACTTATTATCTTGATGAGCCTCACTTTTCCCTCCCACCCCCAGTGGACCTGAGGAGGATGTCTTGAGAATTTTCCAGCACTTCAGGCTAGACAGACTCAAAATAGATGTGTAGGCTTTTTCTATTAGTGGAGAACTTGTAAATTCCCTGTTTACAGCCTGAAAGTGAAGCAGACTGTTTAGTTATGGCAACACATTGGTGAAGGCTTTGTGTGCAAGGGCAAACTACATCTGTAAACCTTGGTTACACATAATGTACAGAGAAAAGAAATCAATTTGCACACTTGAGGGATCACACACTATGATAATTGTAAGAGAAGTCACACAGTTTAAGAACTGTATTTGGCTTGTGTTTCAAGTTTCAAATATTAAAAAATAAACGATAGATCATTAATTATGTTTTCAAAGTAATGAGAGATCAAGGAGGCTATTGTCTGTTTAACTAGTTCAGAAAAATGTGGTTTTTGATAAAATTTTGAACTCAAAATTAGAGGCCAGGCTACTTTGGCTATGTTTTCACAAACCCTGCTAATAAGTGATTGGGTCTGTCTTTGCCTTTCCTCGCTTGAAAATTGCGTACAGTGGTTGAAGATGGCCTGAAAGATGAAGTATTTTCCTGATATGGAAAATCAGTTAATGTTCTCTTGGATCAAAATATTTATGGTAATACAAGTGAAGCCAGGTTCCTTGTTTCAGGAATCCTTGGCTAGTAAGAAGTACAGCCCATTTCTGAAGGGTAAAACTCACTTGTGTTAGCTGAATTTAATTCATTGATTCCATATTTTCATTTAGAAGTTCCTTTTTTTTCTTAATTTGTATTTGAAGAGTGAAAAAGCATTATTAATATTTAGTTATCTTAACAAGGCTTTCTATCCTAATACAGAAAATGGCTTATTAGGCTCTCTTCAATTATATGGGAACTATTAAGTCAATTTTTTCTAAAAGTTAGTCTCTAACTAGAAGTTTTGTTAAAGAATTGATCAGTGGCCACTATAGTAAAATTGTTTTCTTTGGGCTGGAAAAAATCAGTTAAACGGTTCAATTTTATAGGAAGAAAGCAGTTTTTAAGCAAATGTCATGATAATTGAACTGGAGAGGTACTAATTTGATTCATATTTATTATTACCATCCAAGTGGCCACTATTTGCCACTCTGTTACAATGGGGGCTTAACACTGAGTTTTCTGTTCATTTTGTCACCAGGTTGTAATTTTCTTGGAGATCAGTCCTCAGAGAATTAAATAAAGGCCATTTTAGCAATTAGTCCGTGAAGGTGATAAAATTGTCTTATGGCCCATTAGTTACACTTTGATGTCCAGCATCTATTAAATAAACCAAGGTTTAGGCAGCAGGGAAGAATGTAATGGAGACTTCATGGCTACTAAGAATTACAAAAGATGACAAAAATGCGTAATAAGGTTTTCTAATAACAGTAGTAACACAAAATCTGAAAATTATTTTAAAATGTCATTTAAGCACGTTTTATTATGAGAAGATGTGGGAAATAGGAAGGAACAGATTGAATTTTAACTCATGGTAAAATCAGTGATGCAGCATGCACGTGTGCCCGCCCGCACTCCAAATAACCACCGCCCATGACCAAATACAGTACAAATATCTCTGTATCACTATCATGTTAGAGACTAGATAAAAAATTTTAATTTTTTTAATTTTTTTTTTTTTTTTTTTTGCAGTACGCGTGCCTCTCACTGTTGTGGCCTCTCCCGTTGCGGAGCACAGGCTCCGGACGCGCAGGCTCAG
>NC_041220.1:127373797-127387035 GCF_002837175.3 Physeter macrocephalus
GGGATCTTCCCGGACCGGGGCACAGAACCCGCGTCCCCTGCATCGGCAGGCGGACTCTCAACCACTGCGCCACCAGGGAAGCCCTAGATAAAAAATTTGAAGAGTATGCGAGCCTTAGCATTAGGTCTCAAATTTAACATTCTAAAACCTAGAATTTATAGCTAACTCTTTCATTTTAAAAATAGTCAGAAAGCTTAATCCTCCCTAGAGCAACTGTAACTCAAACTGGATTGAGTAGAACTTCACATAAGGGGCTGCAGGTCTGGCTCTTGCCTTGAAAATAGTGAGGACCACTGCCAGCAGTCCGCACGGCTTCTTACTCTTGTTTTAGTTTGGGAAGATGTGAGGAGGTGGAATTGAGACAGGCTGGGACCTGGGACACTTTGCTGGGACCTGGGACCATTTGTGGCAGTGCTGCAATGCTTGCACCTGGACACACCTCTCCTTGAGCAACAGATACAAAGAAACCGTATAGGACTAAAAATAACTGCATGCATGCTCAGTTGGGACACATTCTGAACCCAAAAGATACAAAGAGACCAAAAAACCCAACTGCCACTTTTGAAGAGCCTGGAGCAAAAACAGGGTGTTGAGAGCAAAAACAGGGTGTTGGAAGCAACAAGTACTACGCATGCCCCCTGCACACACCACCATCTAAGGGGTGGGCAAACACCTAAGCCACCCCTCTGGAGATACCCCTACCCTCACCCCATATAAGGAACAAGCTTGCCCCCGCTCAGGGAGTGAGCCAGCAAGGGAACCTGTTGTTTGTTCTCGCTCCCCCGCTACAGCAGGGGCCCCAATAAAGCCTTGCCTGAATTCCTTGTCTGGCCTCTAGTCAGTTTCTATTGACTGGGGAAGGCCAAGAACCCCGGTCGGTAACAGAATGGAAAAAAAGAGGAACCAAGTCATCGAGCTTCTGTACTCTACTATCCCTTGCATCCATCCCGTGCTTCTAGTCCATGTTGTATCGACAAATGCAGTAGGGAGTGAGCCAGCAAGGGAACCTGTTGTTTGTTCTCGCTCCCCCCGCTGCAGCAGGGGCCCCAATAAGGCCTTGCCTGAATTCCTTGTCTGGCCTCTAGTCAATTTCTATTGACTGGGGAAGGCCAAGAACCCCGGTCGGTAACAGAATGGAAAAAAAGAGGAACCAAGTCATCGAGCTTCTGTACTCTACTATCCCTTGCATCCATCCCGTGCTTCTAGTCCATGTTGTATCGACAAATGCAGTAGCATCTTAAATCATCTTCTCACTCCTACTCTCTTCCTAATACAGACAACACCAAACTCATTTCCCGAGCGAACCTCCCAGGTTATTTTTCTCCTGTTCCAAAAATATCTTCAATAACTTTTTACCTTGTACTGAATGGATTTAAATGATTGAATTGACTTCTGGCATAAGATTTTAAATTGACTTCTGTAATAAGATTTTTCCCCTTAATTTCCAGTCATCATGCCCTTGAAGTGTGCTCTCCAGTCTTTTAGGAATGTGAAGGGAGTGAGTTGGTAGAAAAACCCTCAGCTAACACGAATGCATTGGAATTACCACTGACATGACACATGTGTGGGGTTACATGAAAATGCATTTCCATCTAAGGTTTTAGTAAATTTATATATGATGTTATTAATATCAGTTCTATAATGTGCTATCGCAGTTAACCAGTTGTGCTTGCCTCGCGCATATGAGGCAAGATCCTCTATTTTGACTATCATCGTTGTTAGCATTATGGGAAAGCTCCCAGGAGATCCACTGTAATTACAGAGCAGATAACTCTTTCCTGTTTCCTCCTCATATATTGAGTGGTCCCATGATGCCTTTAGAATCCAAAGGTCTGAGAGCGTCTTAACTGTAGAGACACCTAGAATCTACTCTCCACAGGGAGCAGAAGGGGTTGGCCAGCACATCTGCAGAAGCTTTACTTCTGATAGAGCACCAGGTGTTTAAATGGGATCTTATCTGGCCTGATAAACAAGCAACTTTCAGAATGTAGACTCCTTATGTTCTAATATTGCCACTCTATGCTGTGTAGCTTTGAGCAGTTTCTGAATCTCAGGTCCCATCTTTGAAAAAGTAAAATAAAAACCAGGATTAAAGGGATATTTGAATACAAATAGTTGGATATCGAACTGAAAGAAACTTCGCCTACAGTTTTTTGTTTGTTTGTTTGTTTCTGGAGAACTAATGTAAGTCAAATCCAGGGAAGGAGAGGTAGCATGGGGTGAAGGAATTTGTATCTTGGCATTTATGAAGACAGATGTTGATGACTGAACCCTCACTAAGGACAGTTCTATGAAAAGACACTCCATGTAGATTCACAAATGCCTTGCAATCATTTAATTCTAGTTCAACATTTTTCTAGTTTGGGGGAAGTGGCATGGAAAATGTATTAACAACCATGAATTAAGAATGGAGGTTATGGGCTTCCCTGGTGGCGCAGTGGTTGCGCGTCCTCCTGCGAATGGAGGTTATATAAGTGGATGTTTCTGCTTTGAAACTACAAATATTACTTCTCTCATTCTGAAACTAGGTAGAACATAGCTTTTAAATGTTACCTGATGGGGACTGCCTGATAAATAATACTTTGATGCAAATACTTATACTTTTTATAAAGATAAATGATAAAAAACAAGCCTCTGTTTGGAGGTATCCATTAGGTGTTTAGAAACATATTATTTTCTTTTTAAAAAAAAAAAAAAAACTAGCTTATCTGCCAGCAGAAATGTAAGTATTATTTAGCACCTGCTAGGTGTTTTGTATGATACCAGGTGCTGTGAAGGATACAGAGACATTTAAACCTTAACAAATATAGTAAAAATGGCATTTAAGCCCCAGTTCCCCAGGAAAGAGAGCCTGTGGTGGAGCTTATGTGCTAATGTTTTCTTGGAGGAGTATAATCCCGAGGGAAGCGAGGAGGAGGGGAAAAATGGATGTGAGTCAGAGAAGGAGGAAAACTAAATACAAATGTTACATTACTGTGTTGGCCAGGGCTTAACAAGGAAAGACGGAATAAATAGGGTGTTTCTGGAGAAGTAACATGGCACGTTGTGCACTGAAATAGCTGGGGGGGAAGGTATAACGAAGAATTTGCCAGCTCCTCATCTTTCCCCTCCCTCCCTCTCCTTCTGTTTCTTGAATTCCCTGCACCTCCAGGTCTGTCCTCCAGCCCTTCTGTGCAGTTCCCCCAGGTCAGCCAGAATCTCCGTGAGCACAGCTGGGAAGGACTTAGGTGCTGGGGATTGTTTGGCTCCAACTGTCCAGGTGCAAAGGAGACCGTTCTGCTGGAAGATGAGGTGATGCCGGTCCGGGTGTCCAGGCTTTCAACCCTGAGGAAGCAGGTTAAGTGGCAGAGGCAAGCAGGGGGCAGATGAGAATAGTCCCATCTGGGGAGGTGCGTAAATTGGGCCTCCAGAAAATGGTGTTTTCTACTGGACAATGGTTTTAAAAAGTGCTTTAGGTGTGCAGAGAATTGAGAGATCACTGGCTCTTTTGGAATTGTTTTTGAGCCTTTATTTTAAGAAAGAAGAGGAAACAAACATTGAAAGTATGCCTGCGTGATGCCAAGACTCATTTGTTTTAAAAGAAAGTTGGAATAAACACCGGATACACAAACTTTGTAGTGGAGAATACAGCATATTCAAAAAGAAACTAAGGAACTTGGAAAGGAAGAGTGAAGGGTCATATGTACCAGATACTAAAATGGATTTAATCACCTTTAAAGAAAGATTTGTACAAATGGTTAGCCAGATAAGATAATTTATATCTTACATTTCATATTTCTGGTGTCAAGAAAAGATCCTCTTTTATTACTTTGACAATCCCTCTTATGACACACAAGAGAAAAATACAAAGTCAACCAAAAATAAATTCCTCATTTCAAGCAAGATGGTGAACAGAAATAGCTAGCCTTTGTTAAGGTTTCTGATTTATTTATGGACTTCTCTACATCATGGAAAACACTTTGGCTACTTTCTTACTGTTCCATAAGGAGAGAAAAGCACTAGTAGATTCATAAAAATTGTAACTTCAAAGAATTGTCTGAGAGGGTGTTTGGAGAAAAAGATCCAGAGACCCAGGCAATGTTACAAGTAAAAAATTAATTTAAATGATCCTAAATTATAAAAATAACAGAAATCATATGTCCACCTTTCTGTTCTAGGCTCACCTTTGTCTTCCCAGAAAATTTTGTATGCTATCCTCTAAAACAGCGCTTCTTGCAGGGTAATGCGTTGTTTGATGTTGAAATATGCAGCAAAATCTGTATAAAAAGCATTTCGTAGAGATAAACAGGAAGTCATTCACTCTTTAAAAAAGACTTGTAAAACTAGTTGCTAATGGCAAAAAGAGCAGCAAAGCTGTGATTTTTGTTAGCTGTGCTTCTAATGAAGCAGGCCTTGCAGGTTGAGGCAAGGTTGGGCCGAGCGGGAGCAGGGAGGGCAGCCTGAAGTCATCTGTCTTGGGTGAGAGCATAGCGCTCTCTCTGCAGTGAACGTGCAGTAATAATTATTCATCTAATTATCTGTGGTTTCTGCTTTTCAGGGAATGCTGCTTTTTTGGACCTTGTATAAATCCTGTGTAGCATTACCTTTACCAAATTGGAAACTGAAGGTCAAGGGTTCTCAATTACTTCTATGCCTCTGAAGTATTCACCTGAGCAGCACACCCAGGGGGTGAAGGGGAGGGTGACATGGGTCCCTTGGAGGGGTGGTTGACAGTCTTGGAACCTCATGCTTTACTTTGACAAACTGCCTCGAGACAGTGGTACGTTCCTTCCAACCCCTTCCAGTTGAGCATATTTGTTGTAAAAATCAAAGAAACTCTTTAAGATTGTGCAGCATAATCTCGGCCAGTTCTGAACAAGAGAAAGCTAAGTGCCTCTGAAGCTTTCAAATACATAAAACAGTCTGTGTGTAACCTCTATATTGCAGAGCCGGGCTGTGCGTGGAAGAGTCTTTCATAGGACTTGTCTCGTTCTGTAATGTGACTTCACCGATCTTAACCGATCATCTTGGGGTGTCTATTATGTTTGGAATGACTGAGCCTCTCTAGGTATTGTTGTAGCTCAAGATCCTAACAGTAGTACAGCACTTCTATAGTCAGTAGAACTTACAAAATGTTAATGTAGCAAGTCTTACCCCAGTTTGAATGAGCAAGATATTTTGCAACGCCTAAAAACTCATTAACATTACTAATATTTGTTTCTTTAGGACAAAAATACTCGATGTTATTCACTTTCACTAGGTGTACAATGCCCACAAGGCTGGACGTCCTGCTGTCAATTTGTTACTATAAACTTTTGTTGAACATTTTATTTGACTCCACATTAGGTCCAGGTATATAAAGATAACTATGTGAAAATTTAAGAAGAGGCAGAAAACCTACCGGACACAAAAAGAACCAAATAAGATAAAGTATAACCATATTTTAATGGAGGGGCAAAGAGTTCAAGTCATATCACTAGACTTTGAAGGCATTATATATTTAAACACAATAATTTCTGAGCCTGGGATATCAAGAAAACTATAATCTTTTCAAGGCATATTTTGTTTAAGAAGGCATGGACAGGCATATACATGTGGATAATCCACCCAGTTGTAGACATAAGATCTATGTACTTTTTTGCATGTAAGTTATAACTCAGTTACCAGAAGGAGGTATATTATGTTACATCCAGCATCATTAAAAAATGGAGGGCTCCTTTGGGTAATCCCTCACCTATTTACCCATTTATTCAGAATATTTGTTACTCAGGGGTTCTGTATAGCTCAGGCTTTCTCTGTTTTACTGTATAGTCTGCATTAGTACATCATTAAATTTCTCTCTATCTCATTACTTTTGGTGAATAATTTAGTTTCTTAAGCATGATCATTAAGTACCTGCTCATTTACCTAATGTTTTTTCAGACATGTACAATATAATTCTCATACTATATTAGTATCACATTTTTCAGTCTCATGTGAGAGACTAAATGCTATAATTATAAAAAGAACTTCACATGTGTCATGCTTTGGGGATTTTCTAGAACACTGGACTAGGTCAGAGCAATTTTCACAGTGGCCACAGATCTAGAACAAATATTCTCGTGCTCTGAAAGCCCTGGCAGCACCCCAGAACCCCAGACTCCAGGGTTGCAGATCCCAGTTTTGAACATTATGAAACTTCCTCCTAAACAATAGAAAAATTGATTCTGTGGTTAGAAAGCCTGTGATTAGCTATAAGGCAGGCTAAAAATGTGAATTTATGCAGTTTGGAGAAGGCATAGAGATAATGTCAACTTTAATTACTGTTTTTTCCAAACACAGAGGATAGGCCAAAGGTCATGAGTGGAAATTAAAGAAAAATGGAAAACAGATGTTAGGGAAGCTCGCTATAGGAATGGAAACACAAGCAGCACTGAATACTATTAAAGAAAAAAAAGACCACTGCAAAAAAAAACACACAAAAAACCAGAAAGTGAGGATCTTATGAAAGTTCTATTTTCATAATGGTATGTTTAAAATAGTTTGACTTTTAAATATTTTACTAAGTGATTTAATTTCATGTATTCTTTTCCTTACATTTAGAGACATAATGCAGGAGCAAAAGGAGATCTTAAAACCCACCATTATAAACGCTGTCTGAAAAGATGATGCCGACAAAAAGTCTCTCCTTAACAACTGAAAATCCAGGCATTCCTCCCCAGCCCCACCCCAAGTATCAAACTTTAACAAACAAAAGTTTTTCTTTTCTTTCAATTGACAGTGGTAGTCACTTTTTAAAATACATTTATTCTCAAATCATCTTTCCATTAGGACACTTGAATAAGTTTCCTTGACATTAACAAGAGCTATGCAGATTTACTATGGTGAGAAATAGGTACTTAGGCAGAAATTCATTTAGATTATAAAATACATCATAATGACTCTCCAATGAATTGCTGACTTTGTTGGTATATCAAGAAGATCTATGTGTTTTGACATGTTTTGACTTTTATATATTATCTTCAGCTAAAGTAAAGGAAGATATTGCAAGATCAACGAAAATACATAAATGTGAGTATAATGTCTTGAAATCTTATAAAGAAACACACAATGGACACCTAGAGTCTATCCTGAAAGTTCTTCCTTTGTTATCTTTTAGAAAGTCAGATAAGAGTCATAAGAATTAAAAAGAGCTATTGTAAGTTGGTTAAAAAGGAATTTCCAAAATTTAAAAGCACGCAGAAAAAGAAGAGAAATTATTCAAAATACATATTCCTCAGCATATCTTTTCACCAGAAAGCCCCCACTGATGATTTTCTTATGTCTCTCTGTATTAGTTTTGTTTAGTATTAATCAATTGACTTGAACGTTGACAAAGGGGACTTGGCACGAATCTGCAGTAGGTATGTAATTAAGAGGATGTAATTAAGGGTCACTGCTGGGTGCATTTACATTAGAGATGTAATTATGAAGAAAGAAAAGTCAGTGCAAGAGGCAAGGCATGAATGCCGAAGGTGGACTTGGAAACCCAGAAACTAAAATGAGTTCCTTTGTAGGAGGAACTTCCACAGTCATCCCAGTCATGTGCTCTAAGGGCAGAGACAGCAGTGGAATAAGGAAGAGCCTGGGAGCCACCACGTCCAGACTCATCAGCCTCTAGCAAATCATTTCCCTTGTCTTCTCTTGCTCTCATCCTAGCCTGCCAAATGAAATCCACGACATACCATTTTTATGTGCATTCTTATTTTCTTATGAGTAGACACATTAACATGATGGGTTTAACCGTAGTTCATCTTATTTATGAGCCTCCGGTTGAATGTTAATAGCCTGAAGTCAAATATCAAGCACAAGAATTTAGAGCTAAAGATCTTGCAAGCCCTTCTTACTAACTATCCAACAGGATCGCGATCCAGCCAGTCTTGTTTCTTTAACTGTTTTAATTTTATCAACAGTGAACACTTACCATGCTTATTAAATGCTAGGCACTGTCCTAAGTGCTTTAGATACGTTAACTCATTTAATTCTAACGATAGCCACATGAGACAGCTATTATTATTATTATAGTCTCCATTTTAAATTTGAGACAGCTTAGGCACAGAGTGGTTAAGTAATTTGCCCAAAGTCACACAGCTAGTGAGTGGCAGAGCTGGGTATGACTCTGGAATCTATGCTCTTAACCACCATACCACTGCCTCAGGCTTTCCACAGTTGTCAAATAAATCATTTTATGATCATCTTTTATTGTTGGAAGAGGTCAAAATTATTGGATTGGGAGTGTGCTTAATTTGTTCATGTTGTACAGAGAGTGATGGGGAGTTCCCCCCACCTACAAGTCTGTTTCATGTGTTGAATACACCACTTGCACCGTGCCACACATCTCTAGACATATTATCTAATATCACCACGTACATTCATCATCATCCTGTCTGTAGTGTGAATAACTCATAGCCTCAACATTAGAAAGATAAACTGATTCATAATAAAACAAGACAAGATTAAGTTTGAAGACTAATTAAAAAGAAGGAAGCTGATCTCATGTCCATTAAATTTCTAGTTTGGTCTGTTTGGAAAACATCCAAAACGTTAATGTGTGTCTTTTACTGAAAAGTAATAAAAATTCAGGACTGGTGGGAAATTAGGTAAGGGTGAAAAGAGAGGAGGAGACACGAAATATGAAACTGAGAAGACTTTACAGTAGAATTCCTTTGCCTCATATTATACAGAGCCTTCATATAGAGGAAAAGGTTAACCTTAGATCCATCTTGCCCTGCATATCAGTAATCTTTATTATTAAGACACAACAAGTTACTTCATAATTATTTTCTTCCGGCCAACCAGCTGTGGTTACTCAAGGCAGATTAACTAGAACCTGATGGATTTCAGCCCCTGTTCAGCAATGCCAGCCAAACACTATAATTACACAGGATGCAGGCTGAGATAATGTTGACCTTGTACTTCGAGATAGACCTAGATAAGTTGAACTGTCGGATTTGCAGGCCAGGCTTTTCAATCACTGGTGCTGTATCTGTGAAGAGAAAGCGACAGGAAAGAAAAAAAACCCCAAAACCTCTCATCGTTTTAGCTGTCCTGAAAGAAGGTATCTAATAAAGGCTACGCCTTCAAGAGATAGGAGTAGATTCACCCGTTTAGAGCTTAGAGAGCTGGGGGGAGGATGTGCCTCCCTGCGGTGCACGTAATCCCGTCTTTTCTGAGCCCGTATATCCTGTGGACAGGGTGTGCGACAGCCTTTCCATTTGGCAGTTTGCACGGCGCACTGCTCATGTTATGAAATTTACATTAAGTTGGAAAAACAGTCCTTGTCATACTTTATCCTTTTGGAGGAAATGGATTTCCTTAATAAGAGCACTGCTTTATTTCCCCCATGAATTCCGATAGGGAACACATTCCTGGATGGCGTTCTACCAAAGAGACAGGCTGGGAGGGAATGGCTTATTATTCTAAAAAGTTTAATGACCCAGAAGCAAAATATTTTTGGTCCTTACATTATGGGCATAAATGCTTATTATCAAGTGCCAAGGCCTCTGAGATACAACTGTTGGAAATCAACCAAAGATGCGGGATCTGGGCGGTGGGGTGGGTATTTATTAATGGTTAATGAATAATTCCCTAAATCACTTGGTTATTATTAACTAGTTCAAAATGCCTCACGTCCCGGTCTTTGTAACCATATTAAACTATGCAGAAGTTTCCTTGCCTTAGTAAACTTTAAGTGTGAAAATATTTCATACATATCAGACTTTCTGCTGTGTTTTCCTTTTAGTTTAGTGCGTTCTGAAGCTCTTCATATCGAGATGTTTGTGCTTTTGCCCAGGGCCATCCTTTCCAAGGGGTTTCCATACACTTTCACTTGGTGAACTCACATTCATCTTTCAAAGCCTGCATCAGGATTCCTCCACACCTCTGCCATTTTCACTATCATGTTCCTTTTCCTTTCTTCTAGTAATTAATTGCTCCTTCACCTCGGGTTCCAAGTATAATATCCCTGCCTCTATTACCCCATGTATCATATTATTACTATGATGATTAGTTAATAGGCCATTTCTCCAGCTGGAACTCTTTAAGGACATAGAGGCTTATTTGTCTTTGATCACCAGCACAAAAGCAGCAGGAGCGCGGTAGGCATTTAATAAATGTTTGTTGACTGTAAGGGTGCGTGAGTAAACAGTAAAACAAGTCATTCTAAAGAAAGAGATTAGTCTTTAGGACAGCTGCTGGCTTTTGATTCTTTCAAAACATCAGTGAAGCAGGGCTGTGTTTTCTCATATGTAAAGCCCATCGTAGACTGAGAGGCACCTGAGAGAAGGCATTGCTCTTAAGAGTATATTAAGACTCTCCTTCTCTGGTCTTCATTTCCTCTTCATAGAGAGGACAAACATTCCTCTCAGCTCTCTAGAAGGATTTGTAAAAGAAGCATATCTAGCTTCTCTCCACCCCCTCACTCACTCCCCTCCACGGATTGTTGAAAATGGGGAAGGAACAAAGCAGAGCTGGCTTACTGTTTTCTGGGTCCTCACGATATTTCTGCTGCTGTGCTTTTTACCCCCTGGCAGCGCCACAGGGGAAGCTTGCATCTTTCTGGGGGTGGGGTTTGAGTATTTTTCATGCAGTGTTATTTATTAGTCCTGCAGAAGAATGCAGCTTATCAGTAACAAAGCTGTTCATCTTTATTGGTAACAAAGGTGCTATCTGACCTCCATTTGTCTGACTCCTATGTCCATGTTTCCTAAGTAGATATTTATTGCTTTCCCCCCAGATAACTCCAGTACAATGTCTCTAGTTGTGCTTTCCCAGAATATTGTGGAATTATAAAATTTCAGTGAACTCATTATAAGCACACTGAACTTAATTTAAATTTAATATTTAAAAATACAGAATCACAGCAGAGATATCAAATAATCTTATTTCCTCAAAAACTATTTCAGAATCATTCAAAACATGTCTTTTTTTTTTTTTTTTCACAGAGTGACATCAGATTTACAGAGGTCTAAGCCCTCATCCGTTACAAATATTGAATACAGCCCTCCTTCTGGTTGATTAGACCATTTAGTTTCAGCTTGAATCTAGTAATGGGAAACTTACTAACTCTTGGAACTTCCTGTTTGGTTGTTGGATAATTCCAGGAATTAGAGAGTACTTTATTTTATTAAACAAAAATTTGCTTCTTTGTAAATTTTACTAGTTCTACTCTCTGGTGGAATAAAAGCAAATCTATTTTATACTTTTTCCATGATACAGCTTTAGATATTTAACATATTTCCTTGAAATCAAGGACCATATGTTTTTTATCTGAATACCCCCTCTCTGCTTAATATTAATAAAGCAAACATCTTTTGAGCACCAGGCAGTATGCCTGGTGTCGGTCATAGAAAAATGAATAAGACATGGTTCCTTTCCTCATAAAGCAAACATGTACATGTAAAGAAGTGTTTCCAAATCATTGTGTAAATTGCTGCAATGAAAACATGTACAAAATGCAAAGGAACTCAAGAAAGGGGAGATCTCATACTGCACAGGAGAAGAAGCTATGACATAGCCATAGAACAAAGGGTATTTTCATGAATCTTAAAAGAGGAGTTTTCCAAGTAGAAAAAGAAGGGAGAAATTTTCCAGTCAGTGATAACAGCATGTGCAAAGGCACAGAGGAAAGAGAGATTGTAGTACACGTAGTGAACATAAGAGTTCAAGGTGGCTGAAGCATGGGTGAGTGTGTGAAGAGTGGTAGATGAACCCAGAAATGAAGATGAATTCAGAGTACAAATAGCATCTTGTACCCTCGAGGATATGGATGTTGACCTACAGGTGAAGGAAAGCCATTGTAAGATTTCAAATAGGAAAGTGACCATATTAGACATTTCAGAAGGATCACATAAGCTGTTGTATGATGGATATGGTATGAAATTAAAAGCGGGAGAGCTGTTTAGAAGGTTTTTCTTTGTTTCCTCTTTTAATTTTTGCAGTGGTCCAGCTGACTGCTGAATAAGAATCAGTGAAAATGGAGAGAAGAGAAAACGATGGATATGGATATTTAGCCTGTAGAATAAATAGGATTTTGTGGCTGGACGAAGATGGAGTGAGGGAGGGAAGAAATTTAGGAAATAAGTCTGGCTTTGAACAGATTTGGTTTCTTTGGGGTGTTCAAGTGAAAAAAATCCCGAATACAACAGATATTATAGCAATGAATCTTGGAGGTGTATGCTGAGACTGATAATATCAAGAACTGGAATTATTTAACAGATGAGTAGTGCTTGAACCATGGGAAAGCAGAGTGCAAGACAATGCTATGATCAAGACCCTGGGGACCATTAACACTTCAGGGACTGCCAGCAAAGCAGACTTAGAAGGATTGCTCAGAGAGGTAAGAAATAAACCGAGAGAAAATAGTTCTACAGAAGCCAAGACAGAAGAGATTTTTCTGGAAGTAGGGATAATCCCTCATTGTCAGAGGCTGCAGAAAGGTCATGTTAAACAAGAACTGATAAACTAAGCCATTATTGATTGCCCTTAAGAGTGATTTGAGCAAGTGGAGACGGTGAGGAAACAGAGATGCTGTTTTCCAGATAGTGGCTTGACCAGGTGTTCTATAAATAGATATATAAAAATATATGAATATTTGGGCATCTTGGGGTCGTCTATTTGTCTATTTGGTTTATTGTTTTGCCTCACCACCCTCTAAAAACAATGTTAGGCTCAACAGATTTTAATACCAGACTTAATATTAAGATGGGAATATTTGCTGAGCTGTGCAGAGGACAGGCTCTTGGTGCTCCAGCCAGGCATCAGGGCTGTGCGACGGAGGTGGAGAGCCAAGTTTGGGACACTGGTCCACAAGAGACATCCCAGTTCCACGTAATATCAAACAGTGAAAATCTCCCATAGATCTCCATCTCAACACCAAGACCCAGCTCCACTCAACGACCAGCAGACTATAGTGCAGGACACCCTATGCCAAACAACTAGCAAGACAGGAACTCAAACCCATCCATTAGCACAGAGGCTGCCTAAAATCATAATAAGGCCACAGACACCCCAAAACACACCACCAGACGTGGACCTGCCCACCAGAAAGACAAGATCCAGCCTCATCCACCAGAACACAGGCACTAGTCCCCTACATCAGGAAATCTACACAACCCACTGAACCAACCGTAGCCACTGGGGACAGACACCAAAAATAACGGGAACTACGAACCTGCAGCCTGCCAAAAGGAGACCCCAAACACAGTAAGATAAGCAAAATGAGAAGACAGAAAAACACACAG
>NC_041220.1:127387141-127388400 GCF_002837175.3 Physeter macrocephalus
AGCAAGGCAAAAACCCACCAGACCTAACAAATGAAGAGGAAATAGGCAGCCTACCTGAAAAAGAATTCAGAATAATGATAGTAAAGATGATCCCAAATCTTGGAAATAGAATGGAGAAAATACAAGAAACGTCTAACAAGGACCTAGAAGAACTAAAGAGCAAACAAAGAGAGATGAACAACACAATATATGAAATTAAAAATTCTCTAAAAGGGATCAATAGCAGAATAACTGAGGCAGAAGAACGGATAAGTGACCTGTAAGATAAAATAGTGGAAATAACTACTGGAGATGAGAATAAAGAAAAAAGAATGAAAAGAGTTGAGGACAGTCTCAGAGACCTCTGGGACAACATTAAATGCACCAATATTCGAATTATAGGGGTCCCAGAAGAAGAAGAGAAAAAGAAAGGGACTGAGAAAATATTTGAAGAGATTATAGTTGAAAACTTCCCTAATATAGGAAAGGAAATAGTCAATCAAGTCCAGGAAGCACAGAGAGTCCCATACAGGATAAACCCAAGGAGAAACACGCCAAGACACATAATAATCAAACTGTCAAAAATTAAATACAAAGAAAACATATTAAAAGCAGCAAGGGAAAAACAACAAATAACACACAAAGGAATCCCCATAAGGTTAACATCGGATCTTTCAGCAGAAACTCTCCAAGCCAGAAGGGAGTGGCAGGACATATTTAAAGTGATGAAGGAAAAAAACCTACAACCAAGATTACTCTACCCAGCAAGGATCTCATTCAGATTTGATGGAGAAATTAAAACCTTTACAGACAAGCAAAAGCTGAGAGAGTTCAGCACCACCAAACCAGCTTTACAACAAATGCTAAAGGAACTTCTCTAGGCAAGAAACACAAGAGAAGGAAAAGACCTACAAGAACAACCCGAAACAATTCAGTAAATGGTAATAGAACCATACATATCGATAATTACCTTAAATGTAAATGGATTAAATGCTCCCACCAAAAGACACAGACTGGCTGAATGGAAACAAAAACAAGACCCATATATATGCTGTCTACAAGAGACCCACTTCAGACCTAGGGACACATACAGACTGAAAGTGAGGGGATGGAAAAAGATATTCCATGCAAATGGAAATCAGAAGAAAGCTGGAGTAGCAATTCTCATATCAGACAAAATAGACTTTAAAGTAAAAACTATAACAAGAGACAAAGAAGGACACTATATAATGATCAAGGGATCGATCCATGAAGAAGATATAACAATTGTAAATATTTAT
>NC_041220.1:127388411-127388947 GCF_002837175.3 Physeter macrocephalus
AGCAGAAGGAAAGAAATCATAAAGATCAGATCAGAAATAAAGGAAAAAGAAATGAAGAAAACGATAGCAAAGATCAATAAAACTAAAAGCTGGTTCTTTGAGAAGATAAACAAAATTGATAAACCATTAGCCAGACTTATCAAGAAAAAAAGGGAGAAGACTCAAATCAATAGAATTAGAAATGAAAAAGGAGAAGTAACAACTGACACTGCAGAAATACAAAGGATCATGAGAGATTACTACAAGCAACTATATGCCAATAAAATGGACAACCTGGAAGAAATGGACACATTCTTAGAAAAGCACAACTTCCGAGACTGAACCAGGAAGGAATACAAAATATGAACAGACCAATCACAAGCACTGAAGTTGAAACTGTGATTAACAATCTTCCAACAAACAAAAGCCCAGGACCAGACAGCTTCACAGGCGAATTCTATTAAGAAATAAGAACCATCTCAAATAAACAACCTAACCTTACATATAAAGCAATTAGAGAAAGAAGAACAAAAGAACCCCAAATTTAGCAGAAGGAA
>NC_041220.1:127391355-127407809 GCF_002837175.3 Physeter macrocephalus
TACAATAGCCAGGACATGGAAGCAACCTAAGTGTCTATCAACAGATGAATGGATAAAGAAGATGTGGCACATATATACAATGGAATATTACTCAGCCATAAAAAGGAACAAAACTGAGTTATTTGTAGTGAGGTGGATGGGCCTAGAGACTGTCATACAGAGTGAAGTAAGTCAGAAAGAGGAAAACAAATACCGTATGCTAACACAAATATATGGAATCTGAAAAAAAAAAGAAAGAAAAAACGAAAATGGTCGGAAGAACGTAGGCGCAAGATGGGAATAAAGATGCAGACCTACTAGAGAATGGACTTGAGGATACGGGGAGGGGGAAGGGTAAGATGGAACAAAGTGAGAGAGTGGCATGGACATACATACACTACCAAACGTAAGATAGATAGCTAGTGGGAAGCAGCCGCATAGCACAGGGAGATCAGCTCGGTGCTTTGTGACCACCTGGAGGGGTGGGATAGGGAGGGTGGGAGGGAGGGAGACGCAAGAGGGAAGAGATATGGGAACATATGTATATGTATAACTGCTTCACTTTGTTATAAAGCAGAAACTGACACACCATTGTAAAGCAATTATACTCTAATAAAGATGTTAAAAAAAAAGATGGGAATATTTGAATCATATACTTACAGAAGGGTTTATCTTGTGGATCTGTTTTCAACGTCTCGTTTTATTGATTCTTTGGAACTGAGTGAGATTTGCCACTGTCCCAGTCCTACTAGAATCAGTGTGGCCCACCTTGCTCACTGCCCATGGGGGAAAGTGTGAAGACCATGACCAGCTCCATCC
Organism: Physeter macrocephalus; assembly: GCF_002837175.3. Taxonomy (NCBI): domain Eukaryota; kingdom Metazoa; phylum Chordata; class Mammalia; order Artiodactyla; family Physeteridae; genus Physeter; species Physeter macrocephalus. The sequence goes on from NC_041220.1 coordinate 127,392,154, forward strand.
TGCCCTATGATTTGCTGGAACAGCAATCACTGGCCTCCCACCTGGAAGGTCTCCAAAATGTGAGCCACAGAAATATCTTTCCTGAATATAAAAACCATAACATAAAGTATTAGAGTGAAAGTTTCCAGGTGCCTGTAAAATTCTTTGTGGAAAAATATAGTTAGAAATTAAAGAGAAAAAACATGATACTATCTAGGAAGTTTAAAGTATCAGTCTAGTAAACTAATACTACTTTAAAAGCAAAAAATCAAAAATAATGAAAAGATTAAGGAATATCTATTCGGTGCTTTATAGAATTATTTGATTGGAGGATCCTATCCATGGCTTGATAATGGTAATAGAAATTTCTGCAAATTAACTGTGTTTGAAATAAATACTGATATTTGTTCCAATTGCTAAGTAATGCTCAACTTTTCAGGTTTATTTTGGGCTTTGTCAGTTGGGGAAAAAAAGAACAAGTTAAACTTCCAGAAAATTAGGTTTTGTTAAAAGTAGCGTAATTTAATTATCTTATCATCGTGCAGACTGATATTCAAGAAAATGGTGTGCCATGTAAGATGTTTTCCTGGCTATTCTACAACTCAATTACAGCCATCTTTAAAAGGCTGAGAGAGATTGGTCAGAAGTTATATTTAATTTCACTGCAACTTTGACTTGTTCTTATTTTCAGCCCGATTCTAGGTAGGAATTGGCTGGAGCTATTTCGATGCAAACGATCCTTATATTTCTTTTTTGACCCTATGATCTCTTCTTGAAAATGAATCTCTTCAATGACAGGCTCATTTAGAGTTGGTCTTGAATATTTTCCCCATTGCCTTGCTCTTCGATTGGAAATCTGCCTGAATAGCCCTGGGGAATAACAAGCTTCTGACTGTTTTACAAGATCACTCCTTTTCGGAAATATATTCTGGTAACCATAGTTTTGATTTCCTATTAAGCAGTTGATTTTCCCATTAAGTTATATATCTGTAATGAATAGATACTATTTTATTTTGTAGAAAATCCCTCAGGCAGGGCTTTAATAAGATAGATGTTCATTTCTCAGTTAGGAAATGAAATCTGGGGGTAAGCGCTTAGGGTGAGCAGGATGGCACTGCATGGTGCTAGAGACCAATATTCCTCTGGTCTTGCCATTCCATCACCCTCAGCGTTCTACTTCATGCTTCTACCTCATGTTTCAAGCAGGCTACGTTTGCTGCTCCCATCTTGTCAGCATTTCAGCCAGAAAGAAGTAGGAAAGGCTGAAGAACAGTCCCCTTCCTGCTAAGGATGTTTTCCAGGAAATTACACACCATGTTCTCAGGTTTACACTGCGTTGGATAAAACGTAACCATAGGACCACACCTAGTTGCAACGGAGTCTGGGAAATGTAGTCTTTATTCCAGGTGACCACATACCTAGCAAAACCCTGAGGGTTATATAACTAGAAAAAAGGGGGAGACTAGATCTTGCAGAACAACCAGTAGTCTCTGCCAGTTTTCTTCTTCCTGCTCAGCCTGTCACACAATCCCCTCCATTAAATCTCAGTTTACTATCCTCCTACTTCACTAAAGCTTTTTTGAATATTAGCCATCCCTGTTCTTCAGCTGTTAGAAAAATGACTTCTATACTGTTGTCTTTCTATATTTATATTTCTGTTCATGATGTTTTTCTCATCTATTAAATAGTATTCCTTAAGGACAAGGGTTTCAAGTATCCCCAGACCAGTGCACGATTACACACCCTAAAGGTATTCCATAAAATCATGACTGAAAGTCAGAAGTACAGAAATTGGAGATAACAATAAATATGAGGTGGTATTATTTTTGCCAGAATAAGGTTCTTTTAGAAATATAAAATCTATCATATCTTCCTGGAAAGCTGTTCTGCTCCATTAAACAAGTTTCCTGTGTGATGGACTGTGGAGCTTCAGAGACACTGAGTTTTTCCACTCATTAGTGAGATCAGAACAGGTCCTGTGCAGCCTGGGATGTGAGACCTGAGGGACCATATCCTTGGATATAAACCAGGAGAGTGCTTGGAAATATCTGTTTACCATAGCAATGCTGGAACATCACCTTTATGAGTGGATGACTAGTTCTTCACTCTCTCAATGTACTGGGGAAAGATATGAGAATGAGAATAAATGTGAATGAGTTGGTAATCTGACTTGTACATTTAATAAACTGATAAATGGAGGAATCAAGCATCTAAAGATAATGGCATAGCTAAATAGAAATCACTTTTCTGGTCTTGCTGTCTCTGCTGATAAGCTGTTAATATTTATAAAGGGCTCTAAACTCCTAACATACACTTTAACATGTTTCTTTGTAATATATTTTTAGGAATATCTATTGATTGATATTTCCTAAATCAAGATATGACTGTTTTATGTATGAGTTAAAAGCCCATGTTTGTGGTACACATTTTAATAATGGCCATTAATTAGTGCTGTAAGACAAAATACAGGATGCCCAGTTAAATTTGGAATCAGATAAACAATGAATTTTTTAGTATATGTTTATCCTGTGTAATATTTGGGACTCATTTATACCAAGAATGTATTGTTTTTCTGAAATTCAAATTTAACTGGGCTTCTTGTATTTTTATTTGCTAAATCTGGCAACTCTCCCCTTAATGACTCAAGTTTCCCTCTGTCCATGCCACTGTGTCATACGGCACTGCTGCCCCTCTCTCAAAAGGTAGATCCTATTTCTCCACTCTGTTGAACTGGGGTTGGCTTTGTGACTTGCTTTGATCAATAAAATGTGGAAGTAGAGACATTGTGCAAGTTGTGGCACCCAGGTCTGGGCTTCTTCCACGGGACTAAGTAATTGTCCAAGAACCATTTATTGAATGCACAACCTTTTCTCATACATTTTCAATTAACAAATTTTTATAAATGCCTGGGTCTGTTTCTGCATTTTAAGTTCCATCATTTCAGCAATATTATATTGTCTTAAATGATATAGATTTATCATAAGATGCAATATCTAATAGAGCCAATACCTCCTTGAGTCCCAGACAAGTGGGGCTCTGCCCCAAGTCCCATGCTTTAGAGGACTCACTTATCCCAAATACTCAAACACAAAGGTATTTTGTTTTGTTTTCATCTTGATGTTCATAAAATATTTTTTGGAAGCTTGACTAATCATTGAGCAGAAGAGAATCATGCAAGGGATTCATGAGTCAAAACAAGCCCCCAAGGAAGATAAGGGTTCAAAAGCCACATGTATATTTGTGGGAAGGAGAAACTCTGCTTTGTCCTGAAAACCGCAGAACAAGTGTCTCTTTTTGTTTAAAGTTGACTGCTCCAAATCACTCAAAATAGTATTCAACCAGACTGGGTTCCCCAATTAACTGTACTTATTCCTTCACTTTTCTTGGGAAGTAGTTTTGAGAAGCATTAGACCTGCCTGGATAGGCTGAAGTGGGACTTGAGAAAGGAATCTGTCCACCTTGTGATACAAAGTAAAAACTCTATGATCAGTTCTCCAAAGTTTGACCTCTAGAATCTTATTCTAAGAGGTACCCTAGATTTGTTTCAATCATGTACGGTAAGACACACAGACAAGGAAATGATTGTCATGAAGGAAGAAGTTTATATTCGCAGATCCCCAGAACCAGGAGGCACGGCACGCCATGCAGGGCCACATGGGGAAGCACCAGGGTTGGTCAGGAGGCAGAAGAATAAGGGAAAATGTGGGCCAAAGACATCACTGCGGTTTTCATGAGAAGTAATGGGCAAGGCAAGGTAAGTAGGCTAAACAGGTTTAGGATTGGCTAGAGTGAATAATTTCAACAGGTTCTGGCGTGTAGGGATAGCCCCTAGTTGCCTGGTGCCTGGCCCTGAGGTCATACTAGGGCAGATGGATAGTGGCTCAACCTGTGAGAGTTTGATAAGGGAGGTAGTAGGAGAGTACACCCTCTGGATTGGTCGATTTGCACATGAAAGCCACATCTCAGGGGAGTCGTTTGCTAACTCTAGGCATTAGCTAATCCTGGGAGGGACAGTCTTTGCGGTACCCGCAAGGGCCCAAATTTCGAAGCGTCATAAGTTTTAGAAAATAAAAAACCACTATTAATACAAGTATGCATGCTATTGTTTTCTCTCAACAAAATCTTACGCTTAAAGCCGTATCTTTCACAATTTTTGCACCTTAAATGAGCTTCAGAAGATTATTTGGGGAGTTTAAAACTGAACAAATAATTGATCCTGTCTTGGCTGAGGTTAGCCCTTTCTGTGAAGCATGTCTCAACCTGAGCGGGTAGAGAGTTTTATGAATGACTGTGAATGAAAAATTCAATGGATAATTTAAAAAATATTATTCCAAAATAAAGTAACTTTAAACTATGATTCAAATAAAAGCTAATGAAAAATTATTCATTGCATGTTATGGCTTGCTTTATTGCTACTAACATGTAAGTTATATGCACAAAGATAGAACCCAGGCAAAAAATTCACCTGCAAATTGAATATGATGCTGACTGCAAGTTTAATATGGTACAGATAATTTTGTGCTTGGTGTGCTTATAATTCTATATGACTCTAGGGCACATATCAGTGGAAAATATTCTTATAGGTAATGTTATTCAACGGAAAAAAAATTAAGGGTCATGATCATATTCAATTTTTAGGACTGCTTTGAGGAGTAGAAACAGGAATCATCTGAAGGCTTATTCATTCAAGTATCTGGTCCTTGGCAAGGAGGACTGGAAAACCAAGACTGCCAGCCAGAGTGCCTATACTTGGCCTCTCCATGTGGCTTGCCTTCCTAATAGCATGGTAGCCTCAGGGTACGTGCTGGCTCAGGACTCGAAGCTCATGAGTTCTAATGAGGTAGAAACCATGGCATGTAGTCTAACTCTTTCATTCACAGATAAAGAAACAGATCTAGGGACCTTAAGCGAATCCACTTCTGGTAAAGAAACAAAATGGTTTTTTTTTTATATTCATAGGTGGATGGATAAATATGTCAAGTAATCAGACTAGGCAAAAGTGCAGACTCCAAGGCTGAAGAGAAGGACACAGGAATCAATGGTCATGTTCAGGCAAGGTTCCAATTAGGAGGGCAGAGGAGCAGGTTCCATTTAGGAAGGCAGGTTGGAGCAGTTCTGAACAGTCAGCCACTGGAGAGGGGGTCTGACAAAGAAGGGGAGGCTTAGTGTTCAGGTTTGCTTCTGTTCTGTTATTCCTGTATGAGCACTGTCACCTATGGCCTACAAAACCTAAAATAATCTAGATTTTTATGGAAAAGTGAGTTATGTAAGGCAAGGAAGCGCTACCCATCCAGAAAGGGAAAGTTTAGCCAGATAGACGAGAACCAATACTCTCTAAGCTAAGCAAGCCCGTTTTATTTCAGGCAAACGTTAGCCCTGAGATTTTCTGGGGTGAAAAGTATGGTCTCAAGTGGTGCGCAGAGAATATATCTGAAAACTACTTAGAATCAGAAAAATGCATAGCTGTCGCTACGTGATACCTGTCCACAGGCAGAAGCACCTAACTTTGGAACTGTTCTTCTGGGTTAGACTCCATCTCTTGTGCAAGAGGAAGCTCAAGTTAGAGGGTGTTGCAAAGATGAAAACAGAAGCCTCAACCAAAGAGCAAGTACTACTTTTACTTCTTATGACCCAGGTGAGTTAAACAAAGAAAAAAATGATACTACAAAGGTAATTTAAATCATAAGAGATCTGTATGTCATGCTAAACAGTAAAATTTGTCTGTTTGACAAACCACCTCTAATTTAGCGATGTAAGATGACGACCATTTTATTATTCTCATGAATTCTGTGGGTCAGGAATTTGGAAAAGTGATGGCATGGAAGGCTTGACTCTGCTCCGTAATGTCTGGGGCTTCAGCTGGGAAGATTCAAAAGCAAGAGCTGCCTTTAAATGATGAAATCTGGCGAGTGATGATGGAGAAAGAGGGAAAAGTTTTCTCTCTTTAGTTAAGTAGGTATTATAGAAGAAAAAGAAAAATCTAAGAATGTGGGAAATGATTTCCACCTCTTATTTTAATCACTTTCCTTCTGTGGCACTGTTGCAATATGAATGTATGTAGAAACAGGACCACCTTTTCTGACGTAGGCTCTCAAGTCACACAGGTTATCTTGTGTCTCATTCTGTTGGTTCCAAGTGAGTGTGAAGCCCACCCATATTCAAGGAGGTGGTTCATAGACCCCCTCCTTTTGATCAGTGTAAAAGTTATGTGAAGATAAGAATGTGAGATAGGATAGATTTTTGGACTATCCGGTCTGCCACACTCTGATTTCTAGCTCTCCATGAGATTCAGCTACTCAGGTTCCATAATTCAGTATGACTCAGGAATATTAAAAATAAAATCTTAGCATTTATCTGCCTCATTCTACTTTCAATTTCATCCCTGTGGTCCTTCACTTTAGCCATTTTCTACGGTTGTAAGGCTAACAACCAAGTGGAATGTCAACCTTCATACTTATATAGCTTTGTGTGTGTGTGTGTGTGTGTGTGTGTGTGTGTGTGTGTGTGTGTGTATTTCCAGAACTGAAGAAGAAAATGTACTCTTATAACTTTAAAGACTTTCTGCTGGATGCCCAGCTGCTTGGGACAGTAAAACTGAATACAGAAAGGGTATTGCTAATCAAATCAGCATGTTACATTTACTTTGACAGAGAGTTCGATGATCAAGAAATATTTTCCCCTTTAATTGAAAGTAATAATCCTGGCTTAGATTTCAATGAAAACAGGAGTCATAATAAGCCACTTAAAGAAATTATGTAATTTTATGATTATGTTTCAGAATATGAAAAATGATTTCAGGAATGTAAAGTGATTTATTCAACTGATGTTTGTTGCAAACCACCTTTCCTTCAGATGGTATGCTGGGTATTGGGTCTACGATGGTCAATCAAACCTAAAATTGTGCCCTTTTTAAAAGGGAGCTTCTAGTCTACCTGGGTAGGAGACGTGGGAGTGGGTAATCAGTCATCATATAAGTAAACACATATGTGAACATACAACTACAAGTTGTGATAAGTAAGGGGAAACAGAAAGATTGGGCACCCCATAAGAGAGACTTAAAAGAAAAGTTCATTTAAATTAGATGAATCAGGGAGGAAATATTTGAGAAACTGACGTTCACTGATATCTGATGATGGTAAATCATTGCTAGTGTGGCAAATTGAGGAGGAAAAGTTTTTTGATAGAGGGAAGAACTTTTTCGGAGGCTCTGAGTCAGATAAAACTTTGTTAAATTTTATTTTCCTTTCCTTTCCTTTATTGCTTTATTTTATTTTACTTTATTTTATTTCAGGAACTGTAAAAGGAGAAAACACTGATGAGTTTTAAGCAGAGAAGTGAGATCCTCACATTTGCCTTTAAAAAAGCTCTCTGGCTGCTGCTGTATAGAAAATAGACCAGAGCAGCGCAAGAATGTAATTGGTTTTTGCTAATATGCTTCCGAGAATTAAAAAAAAAAAAAACAAAAAAAAAAAACTGGGGAAATAATTTATCACGAAGAAGAAAAAAGAAGAAGAAGAAGATGAAAAGGACCTTCTCAAATTTCCTCATTGCTTAGAAATCACTCAACCCATAATCTCATCTGAGAAGTATGAGGATAGTAGGAGTCTATACACAATACCACGACAAGGAAATTCCCCATGCTACTTCTTCTTGCATACTTCCTGAGATTTTACCTCCTGCTTTTGCACTTACTGTTAATTATAACTCCGGAGAAAGCCCTCCTCTCTTTAATTGTCGAAATCTTAACCATCCTTCAAGTTGCAGATTAAATGCTTCCTCCTCCAGATTAAATGCTTCCTCCTCCAGGAAAGGCTGATGCCCCTAACCAGGTATTTCCTCTTTCCTAACTCCAGCTCTGTTGGACTTACTTTTAAATGTTTCCTCTGTCGTTTGTCTATTGAGTACAGATCTAAATTTACTTGTGTAGTACACTATTCTGGGTTCCATTCCCTGTTGGAGACCCCGGAGCCTACACAGTGTCAGAAGGAGAGGTGATATTCGATAAACTTTGGATGAGTGAATTAATATACAACTGATATTTACATTCTGAAACTTAATCATAAAGGAACATGATTTTCTATTTCCTTAAAGACCGAATTATTATAATTACTTTTTTCATAAGCCGTCTCCTACAATCAACTTCCTAGTATGTATCTTCAGCAGTTTCTCTATAAATTTTATTAAATTAAATTTAAATATGATACTTTCAATTTATTTTAAGAGTGATTAACTAGGATTTACTCAATAACATTCACTCTTTTCAATTCTAAAGGAAAATTTGTACTGATAAAACTGCATTAAAATGATACCAACTCACAAAGCAAATTAAGACTAATCTTAAATAATATTTTCTATTCTTAGTTACCACTTAGCCAAGTAAATTGGTTAAACTGGTGCCCTTTTATGAGTTTAAGCTATCATTCTATCAATCTCTTAATGCCTTTAAGTCTGTTTTTATTATTTAAATTTTCAGTTCAACTGAATTATTAAGGGGATTACTTGCAAGTCTAGAGTTATGAAGTATTGTGTAACATGAGTTGGTGTTTAGAATTAAATGAATACACATTTAAGAGATTAAAAAATAAATGACCAACCAAGTAGTACGTTTACAATAGAAACAATACAAAATATATTGTATTTAAAATAAAATAAGATGTTTAATTCAGGAAGATGTAAAATTCACGTGCTTGTAAGCACTTTATATGGTCCATAAGGAGCTACGTCTAAGTGACCCATCCATAGGGAATCTTATAAATGTTTGTTCAGGGCTTGTTCAGTATAAGCTAAGCACCACAAAGCCTCTCATAGATACTGCCTTGAAGTCTACTGTTAAGTGTTATGAGTGTAACTTATACGTCCAGTACTCACATTTTCTACGAAATTTATTAAACTTTAAAAGAGATAGTGCTCATGTTTGTTCAGTAATGTAAGCAAATGAATAACGAGCTTATTCGGATTTAGAATTGCTTCCTTTTGCATAAGTGCTATTTGTAATAAATAGGCATCCAGATCATAATTTCTAGTTATAGCCATTTCCACAGTTCAACTTGGTGATTTTATAATGGCTTAAACATAGCAGTACTTAGTATGGTATAAAAAGAAACAGCTATTTAGTGGAATAAAGGTTGGAGAAAGCAATGTAATAAGTCACAGTGATTCAGATCTCTTCCTGGTTCCCTCACTCCCAATTACGTAACCCTGAACCATTTTTTTTTTCTATAATAAGAAAGAACACAACATAAGAAAACCTGTTTTCTTCTTTTGTCAGTAATCATGTCGATGGGTCAATTAACCTTGTTTTGTTCCCTCCTGTCTTTCCACACGTTGCTTCCAAGTGTAAGAAATGACAGAATAAACATTCCACTGGGTCACTAGCAATGCCTTAAGACTTATGTCAGTGAACTTATTGGGTGATTTGCCTTAAAATTATGGTTATTACTCAGTTTTATTTTTATCTAGGCTAATTGCAGATTAGCATATATGGAGGAAGGATTAAGTATTTTACCTGCTTGCATCAGAAGTATGTAAAGAGAACTCCTGGATAATATCAGGTAATAGATAATTAGTTTGGCACTCAACCAGAGTGAGGTCCAGGCATGAGTATTTTATTACTTACTAACACAAGTGAGCATTCAGCTGTTGGGTCAACTCAGATACCTGAAAAACAGCTAGTCTGGCACATTTACAACCTTGTGAACAAATTTGTACAATTTTACATCCCTCTGTTGATTTACCTGGAAAGACCATTATATAAGATAATGAATTTAACAGATAAAAATCAGTAAATGCTTTCACATACTGTCACTTTATATTGTAAGGAAAGACTTTGCATTTTCTTACTTAGGCATGTCCAGCCTCATGTGATCTACATATTAGAGATGTGAACTTTCTTTTGGATTGAAAATTTCCCTTGGTTAGTTTTCCTTTGAATATTGTATGTATTTAACCACAGTATTTCTCTCCTGAGTCAAGTACAGGTATTGGCCAGATATCTTTGAATAGTCAGGCTAAAATGGCAATGCAAATACAGAAATTATTTCTTTTTTCCTGTACTTGCACTTTAAAGGATAGATGAAGCTCTAATCAGAACATTCCCTGACATGGGATTGGGGTAAGAGTGGAGGCTGGATTTGGAGTGAATAAGGAAAGTAGCAAATAGAGGATCTTTTCTTCTTTCAATATCTTGTACTTCTTCTGGAATGAAGACCCAGCTTATTCAGTTAGACATTCTAAGATTCACCAGTAAATCTAAAGTAGCTAAACAAACACACTTACTGAGAAGGAGATCATTGAAACAAAGTGAAGAAAAGACTGACTAGGAAATAAACTAAGAGGAATCAAATAATAAAATTTCCAGAAGAAAATAACCCAACATACATCCATAGCAATTGAAAATTCTTGTAAACAGATGATAACTAACAGTAGGAATGTGGAGGAAAGTTGAAACAGACACTGGAAAACCCCGTAGGAAAGAAAAGGATGAAGACCAAAGAAGGAATCAGACAAAAAAGTTGAAATTTTAAGATAGGCTCAAGTTACTTTGTTAAAGAGTGGCATTGTAACATCTGTTATTGGGACTGTTAGCCCTTTGATTTTTTAGCTACCTTGTTGATATATGAAAAATAAAATGAGATTTAAAAATCATTTGGATATCTCTTAAAAAAATTCTTGAATGTCATTCTTAATTTTTGTATGTTTTAAACTATTACAGAATAAGCATTAAGAGAGAGAGGTCAAGGAGACAAACTGTTGGATATGAATCTTGGCTTTATTACTTACCATCTCAAGATATGAGATAAGCTCATATACCCTAGTTTTCTCATCTGAAAAATGAGGAAAAAATGGGGTATAATAATATCATCCATCTCTTAGAATTACTATGTGCTTTAAATGAGTTAATACATGTTAAGCTCTTGGAAAATAGTTCTTATGACGCAGTAAGTATTCTTAATTGTATTATTTTTGGATGAAATCTTACCCAAGACAGTATATATTACTGTCCCTCTCTTAAGACTCAAATAAATTATTTTTTCTTTATAAGGAATCTCAAGGAACTTACAAGTTGTAAGGTATTTCCTTGTTTTTTGGACACGTTTACACTTGAACTGAAGGGAAGATGGTTTTTAAGAATTATTTAAATTATGGAGATGATGAGACAATCATTTAGAGGAGTTTTGTTGTACATAACTAGAAACAAAAGGAGATGGTTTGGTATTGTCAGCATAAAATTTTCATTGTTATATTCTCTGAACCCAGTTTTCTTTATTTTAAATCTCTTTGCCCAAGAGTGGTCAGTGAAAATGCTCGGAATGAGTTTGATTAGAAATTGAAATAAATCTGCTGAAAATCTGAAATTCATGTTGGTTTATCATATTCCTTCTATAATCTAATGTGCCTTAAGGAGTGATACTGGGTGATTAGAATGGCTGGTTTATGAAAGCAGCTGGTGTGGGTTTAACAGTTTAAAACTGCACTGAGAGCAGAAATCAACATCACATATGTTTTGGCTTAATCACATATGAGTTAGCTTAATCTCTTGATATGAACTGAACTTATTTGGAAAGAGTTAATCAGAAGTCATGATGCATTCATGTATGCAACAGTGATTGGCCATAGCATTAACTGACAAAGAAAAGTACATTATTGAGAAAGAATGTTGTATGCAGTTTTGGTTTCTGGAATTCTCCTTGTGACTAACAACAAAAAAGTTTTGCTTTTTCCCACAACAATAGTAAAAAAAGGCATGATTGTTAATAGTATTATCTTTGCTACTATTACTTCCACCCAACCAACACTACGACAATAATAGCCTTGATTGATTAAGTGGCTACTGTGACAGGCCCATGTTAAGAGCATTCAAAATATAATTTCACATAAGCCTTACAAAAACTTTCTAAGGTCGTCACTAACAAGCACATTTTGGGTGATAAAATTAAAAATCAGAGCTGTTATTAAACCAAAGTCATCCAAATAGTAAGTAATAGAGTTGGAAGTTGAATCCAGTCTTGTATGAGTACCAAACCACATGCACATTCTATTGTACCAAAGATTCCTATAACTTTGTATTTCACAGATCTTTCCAAAATTTATAAGCAACTCATGCAGCTCAATAACAAAAAAACAAACAACCCAATCCAAAAATGGGCAGAAGAACTAAATAGACATTTCTCCAAAGAAGATATACAGATCGCCAACAAACACATGAAAGTATGCTCAACATCATTAATCATTAGAGAAATGCAAATCAAAACGACAATGAGATATCATCTCACACCGGTCAGATTGGCCATCATCAAAAACTCTAGAAATAATAAATGCTGGAGAGGGTGTGGAGAAAAGGGAACCCTCCTGCACTGCTGGTGGGAATGTAAATTGATACAGCCACTATGGAGAACAGTATGGAGGTTCCTTAAAAAACTACAAATAGAACTACCATACGACCCCGCAATCCCACTACTGGGCATATACCCTGAGAAAACCATAATTCAAAAAGAGTCATGTACCAAAATGTTCATTGCAGCTCTATTTACAATAGCAAGGACATGGAAGCAACCTAACTGTCCATCAACAGATGAATGGATAAAGAAGATGTGGCACATATATACAATGGAATATTACTCAGCCATAAAAAGAAATGAAACTGAGTTATTTGTAATGAGGTGGATAGAACTGGAGTCTGTCATACAGAGTGAAGTAAGTCAGAAGGAGAAAAACAAATACCGTATGCTAACACATATATATGGAATCTAAGAAAAAAAAATGTCATGAAGAGATTAGTGGTAGGACAGGAATAAAACACAGACCTACTAGAGCATGGACTTGAGGACATGGGGAGGGGGAAGGGTAAGCTGTGACGAAGTGAGAGAGTGGCAGGGACATATATGCACTACCAAATGTAAATTAGATAGCTAGTGGGAAGCTGCCGCATAGCACAGGGAGATCACCTCTGTGCTTTGTGACCACGAGAGGGGTGGGATAGGGACGGTGGGAGGGAGGGAGAGAGGTAGGGCTCAGATTTGTTTAGGCCTGAAGGGTTAGCAAGAATGCCAGCACCAAAGGTTAAAGCAACAAGGTGGAAAACTAGAACTGGTTGGGTTGAGATATCCCCAGAAAGCCAGAGGGAGAATCTGTGAGATAAACCTCCAGTTGCCTTGGCAAAGAAAATGGCCAGAAGATTTCTCAGAGCAAGGGAGGGAGCTGACCTTTAAAAGTAGGACAACTGGGTTGAAATTTATGCATTAAGTAACCTACGTGCCAAAAATTATAGCATCCTTTATTTTCTATTACTGGACTCATCAAAAAAAAAATTTCATTATGGAGATTGATCAAGCTGGCAGAGTAGGAGGATGTGGAACTCACCTGCCTCCACAAACACATCAAAAATACATCTACATGTGGAACAATTCTCATTGAAAAGTAACTGGAGACTGGCAAAAAACTCTTATAAAACAGGAATGGGAGAAAATATTTGCAAATAATATGACCAGTAAGTGGTCCACGTGCAAAATATATAAATGGAGAAAATATTTGCAAATAATATGACCAGTAAGTGGTCCACATGCAAAATATATAAATAGCTCATACAACTTAGTATCAAAAAAAACAATCTGATTAAAAAATGGGCAGTGGATCTGAATAGACATTTTTTCAAAGAAGATATATAGTTGGCCAACAGATACATGAAAAGACACTCAACATTGATAATTATTAGAGAAATGCAACTCAAAACCACAAGATAGTAACTTATACCCGTCAGAATGGCTGTCATCAAAAAGTCTACAAACAACAAATGTTGGGGAAGATGTAGAGAAACGGACACTTGTATACTGTTGGTGGGACTGTAAATTGGTACAGCCACTATGGAAAACAGTATGGAGGTTCCTCAAAAAACAAAAAACTAAAAATGAACTACCATATGATACAGCAACTCCAATCCTGAGTATACATATCCAAGGAAAATGGAAACACTAATTTGAAAAAATAAATGCACCCCAGTGGAAGCACCCCAGTGTCCATTAACACATGAAGGAGCACCCCAGTGTCCATTAACACATGAATGGATAAAGAAGATGTGGGATGTGGTATATATATATATATATATATATATATATATATATATAGTGGAATATTACTCAGCCAGAAAAAAGAATGAAATTTTGCCATGTGCAACAATGTGGATGGACCTAGAGAGTATTATACTTAGTGAGATAAGTCAGACAGAGAAAAACAAATACTGTATGTTATCACTTATATGTGGAATATAAAAAATAAAACAACAAATATATGTAACAAAACAGAAAATGGCTCGCAGATATGGAAAACAAACTAGTGGATACCAGTGGGGAGAGGTAAGGGGAGCAGCAAGATAGGGGTATGAGAATAAGAGCTACAACTACTATGTATAAAACAGATAAGCACCAACGATATATTGTACTGCCCAGGGAAATACAGACAATATTTTGTAATAACTCTAAATGGAGTATAATATATAAAAATATTGAATCTCTGTGCTTTACACCTAAAACTAATATAACATTTTAAATCAACTATACTTCAATTAAAGAAACAATCATCTGATATTAAGGATATTATAGAGGTGGGACTTCCCTTCTCGTCCAGTGGTAAAGAATCTGCTTTACAATGTGGGGAACTTGGGTTCGATCCCTGGTCAGGGAACTAAGATCTCACATGCCACAGTGCAACTAAGACTGCACACCACAACTACTGAGCTCGCACACCTCAACTAGAGCCCGTGTGCCACAAACTACAGAGACCAGTGCTGCAAACTACAGACCCCATGTGCTCCGGAACCCGCATGACACAACTACAGAGTCCACGCGTCCTGGAGCCTGTGTGTCATCACTAGAGAAGAGGAAACCCGCACCCCACGACTAGAGAGAAGCCCATGCGCTGCAACGAAAGAGTCTGCATGCCTCAAAGAAGATCCCAAGTGCCGCAGCTAAGACCCAACACAGCCAAAAAGAAATTTAAAAAATAATAATAATAAAAAAATCTTTAAAAAAAAGAATATTATAGAGGTAATTTTTAAATGACCCAGAATAAATCTGTTGATTATTAATGACCAGTCTAATGATAAATCAATTAATAGATAAAGTAATCACTAAGTTCCAGATTGAGAAAAGATTTGAGGTTATCTCATACATGAGTCTGCTAATAAAACTCAAAGTGAAAAAAATTTTCATTACTGTACACAGAAAGTGTTTTCCAAAGTGCTCTCTATATAGATAGAGCCTAGTACATTTTTATGATTTTGATTTTCTGATTTGTCCCTAGATTTTCAATATAGGATTTCTATGTTCCCTTCTACCATCAAATATTACTACATGGAGTCAGTGAAGTAACTGGTCTTTCTCAGAATAGAGAAGTTAAAGAACTAAGCTGTGTCTACCAGCCTAAGGCCAGTATTATATATGACTTAATACTCCTAATCTCTCCTCAATATACCCCGGTGTGGACTGGATGTTTTTGCTCACCCCCTAAAGTTCATATGTTGAATCCTTAACCCCTGCTGTAATGAAATTTGGAGATCGGACCTTTGCGAGGTAATTAGAGTTGATGTAGTCATGGGATCAGGGCCCTTATAGGAAGAGACACCAGAGAGCTTATTCGTTCTCTCTCTCTCTCTCTCTCTCTCTCTCTCTCTCTCTCTCTCTCTC
>NC_041220.1:127408763-127424954 GCF_002837175.3 Physeter macrocephalus
TCTCTCTCTCTCTCTCTCTCTCTCTCTCTCTCTCTCTCTCTCTCTCTCTCTCCCACTAATGTGAGAACACATGCAAGCCAGCAAGAGGGCTTTCACCAGAATCTGACCACACTGGCACCCTGATATCTGATTCCAGCCTCCAAAACTGTGAGAAAATAAATTTCTGTTGTTTAAGCCACCCAGTTTGTGGTATTTTGTTCTGGTGGGCCAAGCTGGCTAAGACAACTGCTAAAATCTGGCTTCTTCTAGCATTTGAATGTTCATTAATCTTAAACTATCCTAAATTTGGGAATAAAAAACATTAAAATAAACACTGCCAAGAAAAGGTCTTAAGACAGCACAGGGGCATCTTCAAACACCAGAGGCAACTAAGAACTGGAGTGTTAGCCATTTACCTCAGACTGTGATAACAGCAAAGTTACCCACTTAGCCAAAGCTCAGCAGTTAGTCAGCAAACCTGCTTAAAACTTGTATTTTCATCTCTTAAAATCTATTCATTAGGAATGAGAAAGATAATATTAGTTTAAAGAGAATCTTGGGCTTCCCTGGTGGCGCAGTGGTTGAGAGTCCGCCTGCCGATGCAGGAGACACGGGTTCGTGCCCCGGTCCGGAATCTTAAAAATAGTGAAAAAGCTTTATTTTATTTTATTATTTTGGAGAATGGTATAGTTTAATGGCTAACAGTAAGCCTTAGGAAATTTCAGGCAAAAACCAAACTAGATTTCCATATCATTTAATATATGAAAATGGTCTTGATATAGCTTTAAACAATTTTTTTAAAAAAGATGTCTAAATTTTTTAAATGCAAAACAATTTAAATAACAGGTAACATGTAGCTCTTTTTTTTAATGGATTAAAACAGCACAATTTTATTATGTTACAGTTCTATAGGTCTGAAGTCCAACAGTTCTCACCGGACTAAGCTCACTTTTGTCAGGGTTGCTTTCCTTTTTGGAAACGCAAGGGGAGAATTCATTTCCTTGTCTTTTCCAACTTCTGGAAGGCTCTCTCCAGTCCATGAACATAACCCCCTACATCTCAGAATCAGCCACAAGGCAACAAATCCTTCTCACGCTGCTATCACTCTCTGACCATAGCCAGGAAATGTTCTCACTTCTAAGGACCCATGTGATTAGATTGGGCCCACCAGATAATCCAGAGTTACCTCTCCATCTCAAGATCCATGACCTTCATCCATCTGCAAAGTCCCTTTTGCCATGTCAGGAAGCGTAGTACATGTTGCCGGGATTAGGATGAGGACATCTTTGGGGGCTATTGTTCTACTTTACCACACTTCTCGGTGCGCTGCAGGCACTACCTATAGATTAGAATTTGACCTGTGAGATCAAATCTATTTATCCTGTGAGATCAAATCTATTTATCCTGTGAGATCAAAGTTTTCCCTACTTTAGAGATTCACCAGGAAAGAAAGAAAGAAAAAAAAGCAAAGCCAATCAGGGGATAACTGGAATCAAAAGAAAGTACCTACCACATGCTAAATACTTAAAAAAAAACAACAGCAATCTGCCAGGATTCTCTTATGCCACAGTCAGGAGTAGAAGTGGTAGCAGACCAGCCCTCAGCAGCTACAGAAGGGGGAATGTTCTTTCAGGGCTGCCTTTCTACCAATGGGGTCCTAGAGTGCCACCCCCAGGTCTCTCAGCTTGGGGTCCCCTTCATGTGGGATCATGCGTGCTTGCACATTGGCCTAAACACTTTTAAAAAAACAGCTTCATTGAGGTATAACTGACATATAACAATCTGTACATGTTCAAAGTGTAAAATGTGATATGTTTTGACATGTCTATACCTGTGAAACTATTACCTTATTCAGGATTATGAACATATCCATCCTTATCAAAAGTCTGTTTGTGCCCCTTTGGAATCCCTCCCTAACCCCACCTGTTCCCAGGTAACCACTGATCTGAGATTAGTTTCCATTTTCTAGAATTTTATATAAATGATATCATACAATAAGTACCCTGTTTTGGTCTGGTTTCTTTTAGTTAGTGTAATGATTTTGAGATTCATCCATGTTGTATGTGTCAAGAGTTCACTGTTTTTACTGCCGAGTAGCGTTTCAATGTAAACCACAGTTTTGTTTATCTTTTCACTGACTATCAACATGTAGCTCTTACTATGTTCTAGGTATTGTTCTAGAAATTTATATATATTTACTTTTCACTGAAACTCTAAGAGATAGGATTATTATTATTCTCATTTTATTTTATTTCATTTAGATACATGCACCCCAATGTTCATTGCAGCACTATTTACAATAGCCAGGACATGGAAGCAAACTAAATGTCCATCAACAGATGAATGGATAAAGAAGATCTGGTATATATATACAATGGAATATTACTCAGCCATGAAAAAGAATGAAATAATGCCATTTGCAGCAACATGGATGGACATAGAGATTGTCATACAGAGTGAAGTAAGTCAGACAGACAAAGACAAATATCATATGATATTGCTTACATGTGGAATCTAAAAACATGGTACAAATGAACTTATTTACAAAACAGAAAGAGTCACAGATGTAGATAACAAATTTATGGTTAACAAGGGAGAAAGGGTAGGGGAGGGATAAATTGGGAGATTGGGATTGACATGTACACACTACTATATATAAAATAGATAACTAATAAGGAATTACTGTATAGCATAGGGAACTCTACTCAATACTCTCTGATACCTATATGGGAAAAGAATCTAAAAAAGTGGATATATGTATATGTATAACTGATTCACTTTTCTGTACAGCAGAAACTAACACAACATTGTAAGTCAACTATACTCCAATAAAAATTAATTTTTAAAAATTCCATTTCATAAGTGAAGAGATAGAGACCCAGAGAAATTGAGGAACTTGTACAAGGTCATGTGGACAGCCAGTGGTGGAGCTGTGGTCTGAACTGGGGCAGACTGGCTTTAGACTTTGTGCTTTTTTTTTTTTTTGACTTGTAGTTTTTTATTCTATATTTTACTTACTATATTCATAAAATATTCATACCCCTGTATCACTCTACAGGTATTCTAATTGTAAGATTATATAGAGAACTTTATTGGCCATTTCAGAGATTTTCAAGGATCATTTTGAGCATGCTCAATTCCATCCTAAGCAGAGCCCTTAAAACCCACCCACCTTCTGAGCTGTGATTCTACTGTATGTCAGTGGAAACCCTGAGACTGTTGGGAAAAGAGAACCCTTTTAAGTATTTGAGCATAAGAATGATGACAGGATAAACCCACGGCTGGTCGGTTTAGTCTGGTAACAGGGAACAAGAGATAGTACACTCACACAAATATACACGGCCAGTCAACAGTGGAATTCACATAAAGGATGAAAAAAAAAAAGTTTGTGAGCCATTCCCCATTCTTTTAAAACAACTAAAATAGTAAGAGCTTGAGGTCATAAATATTTATAATCAACTCTATTATAAAATCTAAAAGAAACAATGTTAACACATGGGCTTATTCTGACTAAAGAGTTATCATTTTTTTATATTTTCCAAAGAGTATTTAAAAAGAACACCAAGTTAAGAAAAAAATCATTTTAAAATTTTGCAATAATTTTACTCTCTATACATTAATACCAATCCTTTAACCCTGAAAACATTCTTCACTTGTACAATGTAAAAAAATTTTTGACTGTATGTGACTAGAAATACTCCATTACCATAAAGCTACAAACAGATTTATGTTCCTAAGAGCAAAGTTAGAAAAGCAAAAATAATATTAAAATGGTGATAAGCACCAAGACAGAACTTGTTTGCACTTAGGGCCTGATTGGTTGCATTTAAACATAATCTCTACCAACAAAGGACCAAAATGACACCTTATTTGGCAAAAACAGAGAAAAGAAAAGGATAAAAATATACATAAAGAGGTCTGGAAACTGAAGAATGCCCACTTTAAAACAATAAAATCAATCATACCTGTTTTTTAACTAATGTGACATTTGCAAAATATATCCATGTCACTTTTCTTCCTCTTTAGTTCACTTTATACAATTCAGACTGCTCCATTTTTGTTAATGTGTTGTCACACTAGTGTAAATAAATATTCTGAATTATAGGAATTTGCTGTAACGAACCCAGACCATTAGAGCCAGTCCCAGTAGTTCAAACAATCTTCGTTGCAACTCATTCCAACTGGTGAAACAGATTATCTGCGTAATTTTAAAAAACCTTAGCCTCTCTTAGATGAGATATCGTGTGTGTGAGATATCGCACGCGCGCGCCCGCGCGTGTGTGTGTGTGTGTGTGTGTGTGTGTGTACCCATACAAGTTTGCCAGGGCAGTGTGAGAGTGAGTGCATCCCAAAGAGCAGAGTGATATACAAACAACTGTACACAATGGACCGAAAGACTTGGGTAGCCGGACACTGAATTTCCCCCCAAACAAACCTGAGGCTGAGCGCTGGGGGAATTAAGGGATCTGTCCTCACAATGTGGAATCAGTGACAGGTTCGGAAAACAAAGGCTAAGGCAGGATGCCTCTGTCGCAACATTCCTGTGACACTGGAGGGTACGAAGCAGCGACAGGGATCAGGCAGGCATCAGGGATTGACTCTAGCTGCACCTGGAGGGATTCCCTGGGTCTGAAGCTGAGGATCCTTGGACCCTTCCCGAAGGGCATTTGCAGTGGCCCAGGCAGTGACCCTCCACCTCTTAGCGAGGACGTCCCAGGGATCCCAGGGTCTGAGCCTGGGTATCCCTGCCTCCCGGTCTCAAAGCTTCTCTCAATACGGATACTATCCCTTCTAGAGGCTTGGCCAAGACCCATCACTACCTTCCACTGCCAACTCAGTCTTAAAAAGGGGTTCTCCTCTGTCCCTGTGGAGTCCCTGAGTTTGAGGTAATGCCAATGTACCATATGCTGTATAGCAGTGACAAAGTCGGGCAGTCCACTGGAAAACTCAAGCAATCTAGATTCAATATATTAGCCGGTTTTTGTTATCTCAGTAATAGTTTTTAGTGAGACGGTTTCTCCACACAACTTGTAATGTGTGGGGTAAAGGAAAAAAATATTGCTAGAATACGATAGAAAGATTTTAAAAGTTCAGCATTGGAGCCCATTCCTTAGGGAAGGAAAAGTAGACATATTATGTTTCCACTCTCCATTTTCCCATCCTTGGCTTTGAAGTAAAAGAGCACCACGGTCCTGTAAAGCTAGTTAAAGGTTCTCCCGGTCCCTCCACCGACACAACAATAGACTCTGTGCTTTTAACTACTATGATGTCATGGCTGCATCTCTCGTTTCCTTTTCCCTATGCTATGCTGTGCTCTGACATGGGAGAAATGCTTGGTAGGGATTCCTCATATTTCCTCTGAACATGTTCTGTTTGGCATCAGCATCTTGATTCTGCCTTTTCCTATATGCTACTTAAATTTCTTTAAAAAGACTGCTTTTTATCATTAAAAAATTTTTAAAATATTAAATGGACTCGAATCCTGTTTCTGTTTGTCACTCACTCCCCATAAATTATTTTATTTTTTAGCATCTTTATCGGAGTATAATTGCTATACAATGGTGTGTTAGTGTCTGCTTTATAACAAAGTGAATCAGTTATACATATACATATGTCCCCATATCTCTTCCCTCTTGCGTCTCCCATAAATTATTAACTGGTAATAAGTATTGAAGGGCGAAGCCGTCCCTACTGAAGAGGTAAATGTGGAAATGAACTTCAACTATTCTACTCTCATTGGTAAGACATTCTCTATTGTGAGATGGATCAGGACATGTTTTCCTGTGGCCATGAACCATTAGATTTTAGAACTGTCTTTGTTCTAGGTCATGATCATCACTTGTAAATTTTTGGCTTTTTGTTTAGGAAGATTGGGTCACGTCAGCCTGCTCTCTGCCTAGGGAAAGAGGATGCCACACTGACATCAGGGTATTGCAGTTCATGTTGCCGTTACTTATCATCATAAACTAATTTTAAAAGTACCTGATGATGATATGAATTTCCAAGTAGGTGTGCCTAATAACAAAAATTATAATAGTAACCAAGCCATGGGTTGTTGTGAGGACTGAGGGAGTTAATCTATGTGAAGTGCTAGGCAGTGTGTGACATAGTAAACACTCAACCAGTAGTGTCATTAACATTGCTGTTATTGTGGGGAGACTGGCTGGTCCAGTGACTTTGAGTGTGTTGGTACCTTTGACAGCTTTTTGTTTTCTTTTTTAACCATGCAATGTATACATTGCTATTCTGGCTTTTTAAAAAAAAAGATTTTAAAATAGTTTAATTTTTATAGTAGTATATAGGCATATGTTCTACATAGGTTATTAAGATCTATTAAGACCTGGGTATCGTCATTGCAGACATTTCAATAACACTGGGGGAAGATACAACAAACTCATATGAACAATAAACACTGTACCAAAGAGTATATAATGAAATTATCTATTGTAGTCTAAGGATTGTGTGGTGTTCAGAAGAGATAAAGCTCAACTGAGGTTGTAACATTCGTAAAGATCTTAGTCACGGTAGTGCTAGCATACTAGGTTTTCTTTAAAGAAAAGGGACTATCTAGAAGAGAAGGAAAATCATTGGCATAAATATCTACATAGAAATAAGTGTGGTATATAGTTGTGGAATATTTGTAATATTAACTGGTAAATCATCATTGTTTCTTATGCCTTTTTATTCTTTGCTTATAACAGGCACCAGGCAAAACGTTTCCCCATGTATGAGAACATAATTTTCAAGCAAATCCCAGATCATTGTTTCTGTCAGAGTCAATGTTACTTTCTAAGTAAATACTGAAACTAATGGCTTTATAATGATATTTTTACAGACTTTACTTATTTAAATAATCTCATGGCTATTAAATTACTACATTGGATCTGGCAGATGAAAGTATCTGTGTTTTGCTTTACAAAGTTGTTTATATCAAAGGCTGCCTCTTCAGAAAAGAACAATGACCTTAGGGTGGGCGGTCATGTCATCCTATTCTTAATAGGTCTATGTTTCTCACGTACAAATTGAAAGGGCAGGATTATAGGCTTAAATGCAGAAAAAGTCATAATTCATTCTGAAACATCTAGGCTAGCATTCATTTGGGAAAGTATACAGGGAAAAAACCCACACTGAAACATTTACAAATGAGAGGAGTGCTTATACAGAGCGGTAGTGTAGGTAGGTACAGACAGATTTACAACTTCTCCTCTTCCTCCTTCTCCAACCTCTCCTTCTCCTCCTCCTCCTCCTCCTCTTTGCTCCCTCCTCCTTCTCTTGTCTTTCTTCTTTGTGTCTTATCTAAGTTACTATTATCTGAACATACACTAGTTTTATTGTTGTCAGAGGTTAACCCCACAAAATGTCCCCCTGTTAGACCTGAGAATTCCTCAGGCTGTGGCTATCTGTGCTCAAAAACAGACTTCCAACCTGCTGTGCTCCTGCCATCTTGCCTTACCATTCTTCCAGGTAGCCAGCTGGAAAAGCTATCTTCCATCATTAATCACCAGAGTGACTACCATCTTGGTTTTGGAGATAACATGGCCCAGAGCCATGTCTTGCCACCAAACTCTCTCCATGTGACAGGGGCTGCTCACCTCGCATGCATGGGACTAGTTCAAGAAAATAGTGGTAGGCAATTGGGTCCAGGATAGACCATGCCAATCTCAGTCTAGTGTCTTTCCCATCTTTATTTACCAAAGATTGAAACAACCATGGTGTCTAGACTCATACACTTAAAGTTACTTAATACATGTTTGTATACCACTGGATTCTATATAGAATTTGAGGCCACTTAAAAACCATATGGGCAATCTAAAGCAAAATTTAAAAATCAGGCTAGAGAAAACAATGATAGAAATAGGAAATGAATGAGAGCAATGGGAAAAATAGTACACAGATAGACACACTACAACTTCCCAAGGTTGAGCCACTAATTTGGCCATGAGCTTTCTCTTAGGCAAAGAAAAAATGGAAACACAATTGTCAGTTATTGAAGTCTTAAAGAGTTTACTTGCATGGATATTCCTAAAGAGAACCCTGAGTAACAGAGGAGTAACAAATAGAATGCAGGAAATTATGTCTTTTAAAAAAAATTTTTATTTATTCATTTTTGGCTGCATTGGGTCTTCGTTGCTGCACGCCAGCTTCTCTCTAGTTACAGCGAGCGGGGGCTGCTCTTCGTTGCGGTGCGCGGGCTTCTCATTGCGGTGGCTTCTCTTGTTGAGGAGCACGGGCTCTAGATGCGCGGGCTTCAGTAGTTGTGGCTCACAGGCTCTAGAGCGCAGGCTCAGTAGTTGCGGCGCACGGGCTTAGTTGCAGCGCACGGGCTTAGTTGCTCCGTGGCATGTGGGATTTTCCCGGACCCGGGCTTGAACCCGTGTCCCCTGCATTGGCAGGCAGATTCTTAACCACTGCGCGACCAGGGAAGCCCCATGAAATTATGTCTTTATTAACATCCTTAAAATAAAGTTACCATTTCCCATCTCCTCCTCCAGCAACACTCTAGTCCTAGACTCCCCCATCTCATACCTGGATTACATAACCTGTCTTCTAGTTAGTCTCCCTTTGTCTACTCTTATAATTCATTATTTATAAAACAGCTTTTTAATAGTGTCTTTTTCAAAACTTCAATTAGATCTCATCAGTTCTGTATTTAATGGGAAAACTTTCCGATGGCTTTCCATTGTGAGAAGAATGGAATCCAAACTCTTTACATTGCCTCAAATACCCCTTATGATCTAACCCCACTTACCTCTCCAGCATCAGCTCCAACTCCATCCCCTTCACCCACTCTGTTATGGCTACGCTGTGCTTTATTCAGTTGCTGGAGCATGCTAGACTTGCCTATCCTGAAACACTAAGTTCCTGTATTTACACAGCATGCCCCCAAACCAAGGACACATACTTTAGGTTTTTATTATGATAGCACCCACATTTGGGTACAAAAACTTTCCAATTATCTACTGCTGCATAATCAACCCTCCCAAATTAGTAGTCTAAAACAACAATTGTTTATTTAGCTCAGAAATATGCAATATGAGCAGGTTTTAGCGAGGACGGCTTGTCACTGTTCCATGCAGTATAAGCAGAAAAAAGTTGTGACAAAAATCAATAACAAATTTACAGTGAAAAATGTTCAGCCAACAAGGGAAGGAGTTAAAGGAGCTTCCTTACCTTGATAAAGGGCATCTGTGAAAAAAAATATGTCTAACATACACTTAATATTGAAATAGTAAAACCTTTTCCTCAAGGATCAGGAAGACGACAAGGATACCCATTCTCACCACTCCCATTCAACATTGCAGTTCTAGAAAGTAGAGTAGGAAAAGAAAAAGAAAGAAAAGACATGACAATAGGAAAAGATGAAGTAGAATTATGTTATTTGCAGATAGCATGATTGCTTACATAGAAACCCCTATGGAATCTACAAGAAAAGTGCTAGAACTAGTAAATGAATACAGAAAGTTCACAGAATATAAGTTCTAAAAACAAAAAGCAATGATATTTGTATATATTTGTAACAAAAAATTAGAAAATGAAATCTTAAAAATCATTTCTATTGGATCAGAAATTATACAATGCTCAAGAATAAATGTAAGATCTTGTGGCAGACACAACCTAAGTTGACCCCAATGTGCTGTGCCCTGTATAATTCCTCCCTTTGAGTGTGGGCAGAAACCATGGCTGGCTCCTTAGGTCACTGTCTTGCCTGCATATACTAGAATGATTCTCCTACTGGTCTTAGAGAAGCAAACAGCCATGCCATGAACTGCCTATGGAGAG
Source organism: Physeter macrocephalus (assembly GCF_002837175.3). Classification (NCBI taxonomy): domain Eukaryota; kingdom Metazoa; phylum Chordata; class Mammalia; order Artiodactyla; family Physeteridae; genus Physeter; species Physeter macrocephalus. The sequence continues at coordinate 127,418,523 of NC_041220.1, forward strand.
GGCCATGTGGAAGGGAACTAGAAGCAGCTTCTAAGACTTGATCTAAAATAGTAAGAACAAGTTTGACAAAACACAGAGTTAGAGTACTTACCCTATTTGATTTTAAAACCTACCATATTCCTATATTAATCAGCAGAGTGTTGTATTGGCACCAAGATAGAGACCAGAAATCAACTCCCACATAGGTAGTCAACTGACTTTTGGGAAAAGGTACCCGGGAAATTCAATAAAAAGGATAATATTTTCAACAAATATTGCTAGAACAACTGGATATCAATATGGAAACATAAATCTTAACTACTATCTAACTTCTTACCCTCCAAATTTTTGAGGTGGTTCATAGATCTAAACATAAAATTCACAACCATAAAACTTACAGAAGAAAATGTAGAAGAGTATCTTTGTGACCTTGGGAAAGGCAAATATTTCTTCAACAAACAAACAAACAAAACCCAAAGCCACTAACTTTTAAAAGAAAGATAAATTGAAAAATTATGCTCAACAAAAACATCACTAAGAAAATCAATAGACATGCCACAGATGGGAAAAACATTAGCAGCACATGTATCAATAACTGAAGAAGTAGTACATCAACAATATATTAATTACACCTACAAGTCAACACATAAAATAATCCAATTTAAAATATGTAAAATATTTGAATAGATATTCTATAAAAGAATATGTGTGATGGAATAAACATGAAACAGTGGTCACCACGACTAGTCATCAGGAAAATTAAAATTAAAATTACAATGAGCACTTCCTCTTCTTTTCCCTTCTTGAAAACATTAGCTCTAAAGCCATTAGATCAGAAAGAGAACAGAAGGCATCCAAACCAGCAGAGACTGGGGAGAGCCACAGTATCCCAGAGCAGAGGTCAGAGCCCGGGCAGGGTAATGAGGCACTCATGTAATAGGGTGACCTGGCATAAGAACCCCAGCAGGGTGAAGAGGGCATCTACAAGAAGGGAGGCATGGCTGGAGATAATGCAGCATAAGTGCGGTGACCATATGGAGGTAACCTTTGCGTTATGGGAGTTGGGAGCCCAAGTGAGGTGAGGAGGGCATCTTTGTGAGGGAAGAGGTGTTGGCAGATGGATGACTGGTTACATACAGGGGCATTACTCAAATAAGGAAATTTATTAATGAAACGGGAGCCAGGTTTCTCGCCTTTGGAGGAGGGATTTGCAAATATGGATCGTGGCTATGAATGTGTCTATACAATTTTAAAATTAATTGAATGGAGCAATTAAGATCTTTTTAATTTTGTTTGTATCTTAATTTTACCCCACCGATTTTCTTTTTGTAAATATTTAAGTCAAAGCATGGGAGTGAGCTAGGGAAGTCTAAAATAGGCTATCTATACTTTCTCCAGCTGAAGTAGTCATGTGTGTTGGGGAAGGCCTATCAGAGATTCTTATAGAGAGTATTTTCAGTAGAATATTGTAATGCTAATTAATGCAATTATATAATGTTAAGTAGTTTATTCTGTAAAGACTTTTTGAAATGGATAAATTAACAATTATTATAACTGGTTAAAATTTATATTACCCTATTATTTACAAAATAAGAATGAACAGTCAAAACACAAGATCATGTCATAACATGCCCTAAATTAAAAAACCCAAAGAAGAATACTCTTCTGTCCTCTTAAAGGCTTAGTTGGTAATGTAGAAAGAAACAGCTGAGTCTAGAATTCAGGAAGATGACTTTAAAAATTTTCAATGATCTTAATTAGATAGCAAAAGCTATTATTATTAATAAATACTGATTTATTAATAATACTAAAACACCAAAGACCTGTTTTAGGGCTTAGTGTGGACTTTGTTTCAGAAAACGGGAATGTGAAATGAATATCAAATAAATCAAGCAACCAGATTTGGGAGATCTTCAAGTTTAGGATTAAAGTTAACTTGTCATGCATGTTTTAGTGTTAGTCCTAAATGGAAGCCAGACAAAGGACGATGGCCAGCACGACTCACCTCCCAGCACCTCTCTGCTTGTTTCCTATTTGCTGCACCATGGGGCTCTCGGTACAAGTGCCTGTGACTTCCACTGTCATGTGGGATAATGTTCAGGAGCACCCAGTGTTTGGTACGGTGGGTGCTCTGTTACTTACCATCCTCAGATGCTCTGAACAGAGACTCACTCATTACTGCAGCCCCAACATAACAGCCTGGAGCTGGGAGCATATTAGGCACTGAGTAAATACCTGTGGAGTGAGTGGCTGAAATATTAATAAATAAATAATAATGAAAAGTAGTGACTTTTGAAAAGAAGTTGTAATTACATTACTATTTTATTTTACTTTTAAAAATATTTATTTATTTATTTATGTGGCTGCGCCAGGTCTTAGATGCCGCACGTGGGATCTTTGCTGTGGCACGTGGGGTCTTTAGTGGCAGCATGTGAACCCTTAGATGCGGCATGTGAGATCTAGTTGGAATTAGATCCCACATGCATTACTATTTAAAAACAGAGTTATTTGAATATGAGTTATTGTTAATAATTTGAGAGCTTTATTGCAGTTCTGCTACTGGCTTGCACTATTATCTCACATAAAACATCAAACTCAGACAAGAAAGAGAGCTATAGTGGATTATTTTTTGTTTGTTTGTTTTTTATTATCTTTATTTTTCCTTGCAGTTCTAAAATTTTACAGCTCTTTTCCCTCATTTGGCCTCCTTTTGGGAATTTTACTATGTATAGCTTTAAAGGCTTACTTACTCTGTCCCTAGATAGGTAAGAACTAATTTAATGATCTTGTTATTTTACATTTATAAAAACAGAGAAGTTAAATGACTTGACTAGGTTAATCATGGTGAAAAGGAACAAGACCAGACATCAGGGTGGCCATATATCTGACAAGTACTTGGTGTTGTTCTGTGGTTTTTCTAGCTCTCTTCTCTTACTTTAGGAAAAGAGCATCTTTAAAATTTTCTAATTAATAAAGTAATATATGTTCAGTTCAGAAAACATAGAAAACAAAAAACACAACTGAAAATGTATTTATACTTCCACTACACACAAATAACTACTTTTAAGGACTTTACTGTATCTTTTCTTAGCCTCTATCTTTGCAAATATTTATAAAGTGCATATTTTTGCACATAGAATTTGCTAATTTTGTTTAGTTAGAATATGTCAGCAATGTTTTCATGTTATCAGATATTTAAAGATTAGTAAATAATTCTGATTTTTAAATAATTCAATTAATATTATGTAGTTATAATAAATTATAAAGATTATAATAATCCAATTAAGTAAACCTCCTACTTTTGAACATTCAGGTTGCTTTTAAGCTTTCATCATTATAAATTATTATTGCATTTGGAAACTGACTTCCTTCACATAAGAGATTATTTTTAAAATCTTGATAGTAATTCACAGGTATACATATTGGGGATGTACCCAAGTTCCCCCCTTCAACTTCTGTATTTTGCCAAAATTCGATTTTTATTTTTGGAAGGCCAGATTTCCAAATGCTTCATTTGGAAACATCATTTATGGTCTATCTGAACTTGGGCATAAGCAGTGATCTCATAGATTACATCTACATCTTCATGTTCTCCTTTCTTTCTGGCTTAGAAAATTACTTATTGAGAAACTCGGCTCGGCACTGCCAAACAGGGAAATCATCACAAATGTAACCCCTGCCCTGGGTACCGGTTACTCCCAACCATTGACTGGTTATTTCTACCCATTTCAATTAACTTGAGAATAATTTTGCCTTAGTTCCCAAAATAGGCCATTTGGAATTTTTATTAAAATTATATTCCATGGGGATGTCATGTACAGCATGGTGACTATAGTAAAAAATACTGTATTGCATACCTGAAAGTTGCTAAGAGAGTAGATCTTAAAAGTTCTCATCATAAGAAAAAAGATTATAAAAGTATGGTGATGGATGTTACCTATACTTACTACTTATGTGGTGATCATTTCGCAATGTGTACAAATATCAAATTACTATGTTGCACACCTGAAACTAATATAATGCTATATGTCAATTATACCTCAATAAAAAATTATATAAATGTGCTATTTAAAATAGGAAATATTCCTATGTATTCCTGAGCCTATTTACAAACACATTAAATATCACCTATAAACATCTATCTACATAATATCTGTAAATGTGGAATTTCTGAATATATTCAAGTCATTTAAGTCCTTCAGGAAAATGTTACCATTTCCTTTTTATAGGCTTTATAAATAAATTGCCAATAATTTTCAATTATACTATCAACTACTCAGTGATTACTAGATGCCAAACACTGTGCTGAGTATTTTACATGAATGATCTTATCTAATCCACTCAACAACCATATAAAGAGGGAACAGTCATTATCCAGAGATGCAGACATGGGGAAGCTGAGGCTTGAAGAGGCTTTATATCTTGCCCAGGGCAATACATCTAGTAAGTGGTGGAAGATTTTGAAACCAAGTCATTTGGAGATTTTTAAGTAATTAAAAAAAATCAAGTCTAACATATGTAGAGAAGTGTGCAAAATAATAAATGTACAGCTCAATGAATTTCTACAAAATAAATACACTCAGGTAATGTGCATCCAGATTAAGATAGAGAATATTACCAGGACCCCAGATGCCTCTCCAAGGCCCCTTCTAGTCATTAAGTCCCTCTAGGGTAACCACTATTCTAACTTTTCTCACTGTAGACTAGATTGCCTGATTTTGAAGGTCATGTAGCTGGAATCAGAGAGCATGCATATTTCTAAGTCTGGCTTCTTGTGCCCAACATTATATTTCTGCTTTGTTGTCAGGTTCAGCTATAGTTCTTTCTAATTGTTATACAGAATTCTATTTTATGTATAAACCAGTTTACTCGTTCTACAGTAGGTGGCATTTGGATTGTTTTCAGTTTGGTGGCTCTAAACATACTTTTATATGTTGCTTGGCGTATAGATTTCTGTTAGCTCTGTATTTAAGAGTGGAATTGCTGGGAATGTGTATGCTCACCTTCACACATATCCTATATTTCCAAAGTGATTTACCATTTTCCACATTTAACTACAATTTATAAGAGTTCCTGTTGCTCTGGACCTTTTGCTCTTGTGTTTTTAAACTGACAGTTGCTAGTAGGATAGAAAAGTATTTTTTTTCCTCTATTTGTTCATTTTATATATATATATATTTTATATATACATATATTTTTATATATATATGTTTTGCTACATACCTTTTATAACTTAAAAAAATGCTCTACAGCCCTAGTTATACCTCCGTTTTTATTTCTAATTTCAAAGTCATACATTTTCATTACTATTACACTAATAGTTTTGTCTATTACTGGTTTGATTCCTAGCAAAATGTATATGGGTATTATTTTTCATTCTGTTTTTTGCAGTTTAAAAAAATCAATACTTTCTTCTTTCATCTTTATTAATTCCTAGTCTTTCTTACATTTATTTTGTTTTATTTTCCTAACTTTATTAGCAGAATGTTTACTTTATTTTTATTGTATAATAGTAAGTTGTCTCTGCTGATGGAATGAACAAGTTGAAGAGAATTCTGCTGGAGGGATTTTGATTATAAAAGATTTTTTCAGTCAAAAAGAAAAGAGAGAGAGATGAATAAGGAATTAATTATACTTTTCCTTTCCCAGGACATTGCCCTGTCTGCATGTGTGGATGATAAGTGTGATTTTAATCTTGCAACCAGGAGGGGATTTAGCCACAGGGAAAATTGCAGAATAGAAGATTAAAGATACCTTGGTCTCTTCTGACATCACAGAGTCATTGCATGTCTTTCAAACTTCCTCTTATTAAAGACCAAGAAAAAAGAAATAAAGCAATGTTTTTCCTGATTTTTATACTGTTTTGAGTTCTGCTTTCTGTTATTGGCCAAAGTATCCTGATTCTCTACCCACATCTTTATTCATTTTTGTTTTGCTTGAGTTAACAGGGACTGAGAGTTATGATGAAGTGTCCTACTAGTGTTGTTATTTTCATTTCTTTTTTGAAACCAGTTTTTGATTTGTATAATCCTGTATATTATTATTCAGCTTGAAGTTTTATGAGTTATAATTTCATGTCATAAATTTATATTGTTCTCTCCTATTATATCCTTTAAAAATATAATCTATGATTTTGTTCCCAGCTTCTTAAAGTATTATTTTCATATTATGTGATGGCTCAATGACTTTTCTTTCAAATATTGTTAAAATGTATATTCTAATATATTTTGTTATGTTTTGATGTTTAATAAATGTAATACTTGCTTCTGTTCTTACACCATCGTTTCCCTTTCCTGTGTACAGAAATATCTTTTTTTTTTTTTTTTTTTTTTTTTTCTGTATGCGGGCCTCTCACTGTTGTGGCCTCTCCCGCTGCAGAGCACAGGCTCCAGACGAGCAGGCTCAGCGGCCATGGCTCACGGGCCCAGCCGCTCCGTGGCATGTGGGATCTTC